>NC_091118.1:15463968-15763968 GCF_040183065.1 Periplaneta americana | reverse complement strand
TTTAATTTAAAAATAGCATGCTGTGTAACTCTTTGTGTTTATAAACGAGAAGGGTTGAATTATTGTTAAAGAATCATCTTCTTATAACATTCAATTATCTTTGAAATTTACTTTTCACCACAATTTATATTTTAGAAGTTATAAAGTTGGACAAGTTATATAAATCACTGAGTATAGTTTTCTGTTCTGGTAAATATGAGCGTCATTACTAAGACATTTCTTTCAGACACTCAGATATAAAAGTAAATGTTATAGATAAATATTACAATTTCGTGTTTGCAGATATTCTCAAATTTTGTAAGAGAAGTTGGTTATAAATTACAATACAACAAACTTACATTTTATGATTAGGTATGCTTACAATTTAAAACATATAATGAACAATAATACATAGTGACTGCTTTTTTTGCTGAATTTGCAAAAGATCGCACATTTTTTTTGTCTTTGTTTAAAATAAATTATGATTTTCCTAAGCAATGAGAAACTTAACAATAATATGTGGTTTGTAAGAACTATAAACATAAATATAAGAAGCCACTTTTTTTTCTTTGTTTTAGGTATTCATCTGTCAAAAATAAGTTGTTCCTTGCAAATGGAAAAGGAGTTGACAATGAACTCAATTTAACAACATAAAATCTCGAAAAAAAAAAAATGTGAGATATCTTTTATATATATTTAACTCACCTCTTAAGAGTATATGTACGTGAACAACCACAAATATTGTCAGAAAATGCAGGCTCAAAATTTCTAAAATTTTATAAGAAAATGAACTCACAATTGGACAAAAATTTCAAGGTACCACAACAAGACTTATCAGAACTTAAATATCTGATAAAAGTATAAAAAAAGGTTACTAATGATATTTTTTAGAACTCACTTCTTACTTTAAATTAAATTTTCCAACCTTTGAAAATTTTCACACATATTATTTCATAACTCCACAACCATTAGAGATAGAATTCTGAAATTTTGTACACTGATTTAACATGTATTTATGCAAAAGGTAGACTACAATAATGCCTATTTCTTTGAAAATAGAAAAATTAGGTCACAAAACATTATGTAAATTTTAATATATTTTATATAGGACAAATAAAAAATTAATTGTATTAAACTAAACAACTCTACGGTCTGAGAGTAGTCTACTTTTCAGAAATAAGTGTTTATTACATGCAGGAAAAATATTAAAGATGTCAGAGAGATCATAACAATGTTATGGTTACCAGATGATGTAACTACAGAATTTTTTTTTCATACTTTCATAAAACTGGTTTAAAAATATTATTAGTACCTTTTTTTATACTTTTATCAGATATTTAAGTTCTAAAAAGTCTTGTTGTGGTACCTTGTAATTTTTGTCCAATTGTGAGTTCATTTTCTTATAAAATTTTAGAAATTTAGAGCCTGCATTTTCTGATAATATTTGTGGTCGTTCACGTACATATACCCTTAACTTTAATTAATTCAAGCATGTCTCTACTGTAGCATAGTAAATTACATAATATGTACAACCTGTTGTAAGCTTGAGTACAATCTTTATGAATACATTGTAATGAAAACCTATGAAAATTAATATGTGATGTGCATTAAAAATGTATGTTTAGTAACTCTTCAAAATGTTATTTGTAAAAATTCTAAATTTGGAGAACTGTTTCATACTTAAATGTAAATACACATAACCTATTACTACTTCATAGCATTGATGAGCACATGTGGGTATTCACTTAAAATTAACAAGAAAGCTTTGCGAAACAATATCTTCTAATAAACTGGTTAACACATAACAACATCATAATATACTTTCTATTTATTAACATTATCCATAATTTCTATGAAACAATTTATGTTAAATTCTTAAAGCTTCAACTACATAATATATCATAATAAATTGGTTAGTTTTCTATACGTACCGTATATGTAATGAAAATATTTGAGGCCCTTAAATATCACAATTGCACTATTATAAACATTCATTCTTGGACTTTGCTTTTCATGCTAGAAAGGCACATTGCTACTATTTAACAACCTAGACTTTAGTTATGTATAGATGTGAACATTAACAAAAATAATTCAGCAGCTACAAATCCCACTATCATAGTCTGAATGTTAGTTTACATTACCAACTTTGAATCCTTTAATTACGTTTAAGTGTAAAATATTTGTTACCAATTTAACGAAAACATTCAAAACTCTCCTGAGGGATCTTTCAAATAATTACATCGCTCATAATTACAATTTTTAATTACATTAATTTGTAATTTTTATGAATTTTTATCTTTAAATTCATTTTAAATATTAAACAAATGTTACTATGTATGGAAATAAATTCTGTTCATCTATATCTGGTATCATATGACTGATACTTGTTAAAATGTTGAGATAAATTGCATTTTAGTATTTCTTTAAACATCCATGTCTATTGAATACGTAATGGGTGATTCAGAAAAACATTCAAATGTTGTACTAAAATATATTTACATCTACATAAACATTTTCAGGTAGGAAACAAGTGATCATCAAAGCTTCAATTTGTCCCAGACAACGTTCAAGTTAATCTCCTGTACTTCGATCTTTCATTTGTCAACTTATAAACTGATTTTCTGCTGTTATAGAGTAATGTCATGTACTGACAGTAATCTGTTACTATTTAATATAATTACGTGTAACCATGGAAACAAGATTTTACGCAATTTTAACATGATAGCAATGTCTCACAATGCAATCCCTTACTCCCATTATAACAAAGCCTTGAATGACATTTTACTAGAATCTCATTTCCTCTCTCAAATTATCCAAGTATCACCTACATTTTAATAAAATGTTCAATTTTTATTCTGAATCACCCTGTATACTAATAATAAAAATATTGTTTTCAGTAAACTTCAGTATAAAAACACCTTCATGAAGGGAAATCTCAGGTATTATTTATATTTTTACAGAATTTTGATTTCTTATTAACTGGAATGTCCATTTGTGTTCCCAATAATCATTTGTTAATGTTACATATTTCACTCCATAATATTTTGTCATAAACCTACTCTGAAATTTATTATAGTGTTAATTTTTTAAACTTTATTCTTCTTGTAAATTCGATGATCTGTTAATTACAGACATTCAAACTCCCAAACAACAAATCGCTTACAACAACCTACTTCATTTGTTTCAGAGACTAGATAATTAGGGCCCTATTAAAGACAGGAACAGACAATGAAAGAATACAACTATTTTTATACGTAGTTCTCTATTGCCTTCTGCTGTCATGTTTGCAAGTCATCTTCAGTTATTTCTAAATACTCAGCTACTGCCATAGCTTGTGATTTGCATAAAATTAACGCACTTAATGTTTATATAAAACTAGATTTTAATGAGGCACTGCCTATTTTGTCTATATAACTGAAGTACAGCTATTTTACATTGATCCCTGGTATTTGTACCCGATTGACTTCATTCCTTGCTGTAATATAGTGACAAGGACTCGTTTTTTTTTTTTTTTTAGAAAAATATTTATTCATAATTACAGGCACCACAAAGCCAGAATCAACAGGCAAATGGTGTGATATAACACTGGAGAAAGACGGCTGCAACCTTTTTTATGGCAGGATTGAGAGTTGTGTTTCAATATTACTGATCAGAAATGTTTATTAAATATTGTATGTTATTTATTTTATTTGTAACCACTTAAATGTGAAACACTGCAAATATTTATGCTAGAATTTCGATAAACGTTTATCAGAAGTTCAGCTCTTGAAACATTAGACACTGCAAAAAATTGCAAAAGAATTTCTTAGTTTCAAACACTCTGGTATCTGCCACTCACTGTGCTGTGAAGGCTATAGCCCAGGTATATGATCTATTTGATGTCTCTCCTACCATACACACAGTCGCGCTGATGGGATTGCACAGATTCCAAGTTCGATACAGCACACTAGTCTTTTTGTTTAAGAATAAAACAGCTCAAAATTTTATTAAAAAATATGTACCATTTCTTAACGACAAATTTTGTTTAACTGTTTAGTTATATTGTTTATGAAAAATACTGCAGCCGCCATTAGACTGAAAGAAAGTCATCAATGTGTGATTTGTAGGGAGATAAAAGGGCTTTTTCCCTCCCCATTGCAAAAAACAACATCCCCTCTCTGCTCAAGCATTGCTTATAACAACTAGGAATGCTAATTCATCTCCACAATATTTTCTTAGAATATAATTTTGTGGAAGGCCTATGTACGCTTAAACATAATTACATTAATATGATTATTTTGTATTCAAATACATACTTTTTGTAATACTGCTATTTTTTTTAGATTTGCACACAAGTTATGCGTTTCCATCAAGGGTGACAAAACAATGTTAAATCCGTATCACATTTCCATGTAAGAGTATAGTTTCAAGTCGTCCGATTAAAGGCGCTAGTGTATCCAGACTATTTTCAAAAACAAATGCTTCAATCAATCAAATGCTACAAATTGAATATCGTTTTTAACATTATTCTTATTACATAAAAAAAGATTCTGCATGTTTATTCAGCTTGGCTAATAATTTATAAAGTAAAAGGAGTATAGAGAGCAGTTTTAAAAAAGTGTCACTGGTACAAATGACAAAAAAATTAATTTATTTTCGTCATGAAATAGTACTGAACATACACTAATAGAAGGTATATTTATAAAGGACACCAAATATTTTCTTAAACTATATTTTCTCGTTCCACGATCTTTAAATCTCTTGTGTAAAAACCGAAAAATACTGCAATCAGTACATATCGACGAAAATTTGCAATTCTTCAATTAAGCAGTATAACTTCACTGAACGTGGTTTTAATTCCCAGTGATGAAGATTTAATTAAACTTATTCAACGTGAACAAAATGAAATAAGAAAATAACAGAAACATGCGGGAATCAAAACTGAAATTTGATTATTATGCCTCAAAATACTTGGGAATGATTATAATGCTGGCTGATTCCAAATTTTCTAATTCTGACAGCTTCTATTTTGTATAATTAGTAGAGAGCTGAAACTAAACAAGTTTTAATGCAGTTTTGAGCAAAAAACTCATGTCTGATAATTGTTACGGATCATAAAATGTTGGAAAAATATGTTTTTCAAGTGAAATAATAATATATAGAACTTCCACTTATGTTACATAATTGTTTGAGGAACTTCGCATTTGTAGCAGAGGAAATAATGCCGTCTTTAGTTAGAATTCGGCGATCGGTATTTTCTGACATAACAGAGTCTACACTTGTTCCAGATTTCATAACAGAGTTTTCTATGGGTAACGAATAAGTTATACATTTTCATGTACTTATTGAATCCTTGTACTGTTATAAGCATCTGTTATTATTCTGACAGCTTGAACAACGTGTACTGATTTTAAATGAGTTTTGAAGGCAGTTTCCAAGCTGTTGCAACATATAATTTATGAGAAAACTTAAAGTTTTGTAGATATATAAATTCTTGAAGAGTTTCAGGATGGGAAAAGTAAGAAATATTTATATATTTGCTGGAATTATTTTTCTCGAATTCATTTAATATGATTTTTCCAGATGAATCAGTTGTCTGTTTGGTAGTAGCAGAAGATAGAGTTCATTTTTCCATTTAGCTCCAAAAGTTATGGGATTACAGTTTTGTTTTGTGAGTACAACAATGTTTTATTTAGAATAACTCTTCTCGGGTTCTCAGCCAGGTGAGTTAGAGATTTGCTTCCAAGCTTTCGACAGCTAGCTCTGCCATCTTCTTCAGGGAATGAAGAAGATGGCAGAGCTCTCAGGGAATGAAGAAGATGGCAGAGCTAGCCATCAAAAGCTTGAAAGCAAATCTTCAACTCACCTGGCTGAGAACCCGAGAAGAGTTATTTTACATTAAACGCCGGGAAAGCCTCAAGTCATACAATGTTTTATTTGTTTTCATTATTTTTATCCTTTATCTATTACACAACTGAAATAATTTTTGGTAAGTAAAGTATTATGTTAATGATATTTAACGGTAGGTGGTGCAGAACACAGTTTGTGTAAATGCCGCCAGGTGGCACAGAACGCAGTATGAGCCTTCGAAGCCACAAAGAACTCTATGTTCTGAATCGCTTTTAGTGATGTACTTTAACACAGATTGGTCATTATAAGTAGAGACCGGAATTTTAGGTGCTAAAAGTTAAGAATGACACTGACTGTAGATGAATAGATGTAGTGTCCGTGAGTAGGGTTTTAAGCCTAGTTCACAAGAGTCCGATATGCAATAATAGACAAAAGACTCACAAGGACTGGGCAACAGAGTTTGTAAATGGTGCGCTAGTTTATAAGTGATGGTTAAGAGGCTTAAAGACCTTTAACGGTACCAAGGAAAAATACTGAATGACAAGAATGACATCTCAAAGAAGTCAGGGCATGGCTTCCATATTTATAAACATTTAGCACCTGAAATTCTGGGCTCTAATTTATAAGTCATCTCCCTGATTTATGCAGTATTATGTATTGGTGATGGAAGGTCTGCTTTTGAGAAAGTTCAATTAATGAACGAGTCTTTTTTTTTAAGAATTTAAGTATGTATGTAATACTCAATATTAAATAATGAAGTCATTATTTCACTTTACCAATTCCGTGCTATATTTAAGAATTTTAAATAAAGCTTTTCAATGCTAGGCAGAGGAAGACAGACAGAAAAAAGCCATTTGCACCCTCTAGAAAAATAACAAATCGCACATTGGAATTCTTGATTTTTTAAATATATTTGACATCAACATTTAATAGTTTCGTATAAATTTAATATCGTAATTTATTATTTTCTTTATGTTATAAATATGTTGTATAAAATATGTCACTTCTTTTTAAAACTTCTTGTTTATGAAAGGCGAATTAACAGTGCCTTTATTCTCATATTATTTGTTGTAAACTTGTAACTGACGTGGGCACCATTTTTAAAGCAGTGACGAAAATTTGCAAAGAGAGGCTGTTACAATAAAAGTAAATAATTATATTTCTCGATTTCTACTCACAAAGATTAAGCGCTAAATTAAGCACATATTAAAGCTTGGAATATTGCTTAGTTGACACAAGCTTCCTCTTCCAAAATATAGCTGCTTGGTCACAAAATTACAGACATGTAGTCACTGAAATATATATGCACAATAATAATACTAAGGTGCTTGATGCGGTGCAACACATTCTTGTGAACCTCGTCCGTAATCTACGCGGAGCCGCACTCTCGGAGTTCCCTGTTGCCGAGGGGCAGCGGTGGACGGTAGTTGTTGATGATGAGGCCTTCCAGTTCGTCGCATGGACAGGCCTCTTCAGGTTTGTAGCAGCGCAGGCTGCGGAATACGGACAACTGTAGAGAGAAAGAAAATAATATATTCAACTGTTGCTTAAGGTTATGTAAGATGGAGCTATAATAAATTGATGGAATATGGTACCATATAGTGAATATAGAGAAAAGAAAGCAAAGTGGTAGGCCTTTTATGAAAAATTAATTTAATTGCCTTGCTTACAGCATATTTTACTCGAGAAAAAAAAACAGGGGAAGAAATCAAACTGGAATGTTATAAAACATCAATTTAATTGTCTTGGTTACAGGATATTTTACACGAGCAAAAATCATAGGAAACAAAACAAAACTGAAGTGTAATAAAAATTAATTTGTCTTGGTTACAACATATTTTACATAAGCAAAAAACATGAGAAAGAAATCCAAACTGGAGTGTTATAAAAATAATTTAATTGCCTTGGTTAGAGCATGTTTTACACGAGCAAAAAATATGGAAAGAAATCCAAACTGCAGTGTTATAAAAATTAATTTAATTTTCTTTGTTATAACATATATTACACGTTCAAAAATCATGGGAAATAAAAACCGACAGGAGCGTTGTAAAAAGTAATTTAATTTTCTTGGTTACAGCATATTTTACACGAGAAAAATATATGGGAAAGAAATCGAAACTGCAGTGTTATAAAAATTGATTTAATTTTCTTGGTTATAGCATATATTACACAAGCAAAAAACATGGGAAATAAAAACCAAACCGAAGCGTTATAAAAAGTAATTTAATTTTCTTGGTTACAACATATTTTACAGCAGCAAAAATCAAGAGAAACTAAACCAAACTGGAGTGTTATAAAAATAAATTTTCTTGGTTGCAGCATACTTTACGCGAGCAAAAAACATGGGAAAGAAAACCATCACGAGTGTTATAAAAATTAATCTAATTCTCTTGGTTACATCATATTTTACACGAACAAAAAATATGGAAAAGAAAACAAACTGGAGTGTTATAAAAATTAATTTAATTTTCTAGGTTACAGCATATTTTACACGAGCAAAAACACGGGAAAGAAAACCAGTTGGAGTGCTGTAAAAATTAATTTAAATAATTTCAAAGAAAAATTGTTCCGGGGCCGGGTATCGATCCCGGGACCCTTCGCTTAGAGCACGAATGTATTTCCGACTGAGCTACCCCGGAAGAATTCTTGCTTGAAATTATTCAAACCTGCTTTACAGGGAGCTACTACCTAAAAGCCAGATTTGCATAAATTAATTTAATTTTCTTGGTTACAGCATATTTTACACGAGTAAAAGACATGGGAAAGAAAACCAAACTGGAATGCTATAAAAATTAATTTAATTTTCTTGGGTACTAAATATTTTACACGAGCAAAAAACATGGGAAAGAAAACCAGCTGGAGTGCTGTAAAATTAATTTAATTTTCTTGGTTACAGCATATTTTACATGAGTAAAAGACATACTTACTTACTTACTTACAAATGGCTTTTAAGGAACCCGAAGGTTCATTGCCGCCCTCACATAAGCCCGCCAGCGGTCCCTATCCTGTGCAAGATTAATCCAGTCTCTATCATCATACCCCACCTCCCTCAAATCCATTTTAATATTATCCTCCCATCTACGTCTCGGCCTCCCTAAAGGTCTTTTTCCCTCCGGTCTCCCAACTAACACTCTATATGCATTTCTGGATTCGCCCATACGTGCTACATGCCCTGCCCATCTCAAACGTCTGGATTTAATGTTCCTAATTATGTCAGGTGAAGAATACAATGCGTGCAGTTCTGTGTTGTGTAACTTTCTCCATTCTCCTGTAACTTCATCCCGCTTAGCACCAAATATTTTCCTAAGCACCTTATTCTCAAACACCCTGAACCTATGTTCCTCTCTCAGAGTGAGAGTCCAAGTTTCACAACCATACAGAAGAACCGGTAATATAACTGTTTTATAAATTCTAACTTTCAGATTTTTGGACAGCAGACTGGATGATAAGAGCTTCTCAACCGAATAATAACACGCATTTCCCATATTTATTCTGCGTTTAATTTCCTCCCGAGTGTCATTTATATTTGTTACTGTTGCTCCAAGATATTTGAATTTTTCCACCTCTTCGAAGGATAAATCTCCAATTTTTATATTTCCATTTCGTACAATATTCTGGTCACGAGACATAATCATATACTTTGTCTTTTCGGGATTTACTTCCAAACCTATCGCTTTACTTGCTTCCAGTAAAATTCCCGTGTTTTCCCTAATCGTTTGTGGATTTTCTCCTAACATATTCACGTCATCCGCATAGACAAGAAGCTGATGTAACCCGTTCAATTCCAAACCCTCTCTGTTATCCTGGACTTTCCTAATGGCATACTCTAGAGCAAAGTTAAAAAGTAAAGATGATAGTGCATCTCCTTGCTTTAGCCCGCAGTGAATTGGAAATGCATCTGTCAGGGACTGACCTATACGGACTCTGCTGTATGTTTCACTGAGACACATTTTAATTAATCGAACTAGTTTCTTGGGAATACCAAATTCAATAAGAATATCATATAATACTTCCCTCTTAACCGAGTCATACGCCTTTTTGAAATCTATGAATAACTGATGTACTGTACCCTTATACTCCCATTTTTTTCCATTATCTGTCGAATACAAAAAATCTGATCAATAGTCGATCTATTACGCCGAAAACCGCACTGATGATCCCCAATAATTTCATCTACGTACGGAGTTAATCTTCTCAAAAGAATATTGGACAAAATTTTGTACGACGTCAACAAAAGTGATATTCCTCGAAAGTTACCACAGTTGGTTTTGTCCCCCTTTTTAAAAATAGGTACAATTATGGACTCCTTCCATTGTTCTGGTACAATTTCCTTTTCCCAAATAACAAGTACAAGTTTATAAATTTCTCTATATAATGCGCTTCCGCCCTCTTGTATTAATTCTGCTGGAATTTGATCGATACCTGGAGACTTGTACTTTTTCAGATTTTCTATCGCAATTTCGACTTCTGAAAGCGTGGGTTCGGGTATAAATGGCTCAGCAGTTTGTATTTCAATTTCGTCCCGATCATTTCTATTTGGCCTATGTACATGGGAAAGAAAACTAAACTGGAATGCTATAAAAATTAATTTAATTTTCTTGGTTACAGCATATTAATACGAGCTAAAAGCAGGGGAAAGGGAAGCAAACTGGAGTGTTATAAAAAATTAATTTAATTCTCTTGGCTTATTTTACACGAGCAAAAAACATGTCAAAGAAAACCAAATTGGAGTGTTATAAAAATTAATTCAATTGTATTGGTTACATCATATTAAAAAAATGGGTTATTTAACGACGCTTGCAACTGCAGAGGTTATATCAGCGTCGCCGGTGTGTCGGAATTTTGTCCCACAGGAGTTCTTTTACATGTCAGTAAATCTACTGACATGAGCCTGTCGCATTTAAACAAATTTATATGCCATCTAGCTGGACCAGGATCGAACCCGCAACCTCGAGCACAGAAGGTCAGCGCTATACCAATTGCATCATATTTTACACGAGCAAAAAACATGGGGAAGAAAACCAAACGTTTTAGTAAACTAAAGTTAAGGCCAGCTTAACCAACTTTGTTTTAGCCAATCCTGGCTTAACTGAAACGTGGAGTAAATATACATACATACGGTATTTGTACCATAACACACATTTTCTTTATAAAATACTGTCTAAAACATAACTGCGTCTTATGTTGCGAAAGTCTGCCAGTGCATGCCAGTCAAACAGTTGATGTCTTGTTCCCACCCCAAAGCAATTTTTCTAAATTATACATCTTGATTACACAACTTTTAACACTGTATCACTTCGGAATATGTATGATATGACTTTCCTGTGTTAAATTCTAACGTACCTGGTTTACAAGTTTCGACCTATTATGGGTCATCCTCAGAACTGGTCGTTGCTGGTCTTGGCGCGCCTTGTTTTGTTTCTTGTGAGGTTGTGTTTGTGTGGTGTAAAGTGGAGTCAAAGAGTGTGTATATTCTGATATTGAGTTTTGTGTTGAGAATTTCATTGGGGTGTGATTTTGTGTGTCTGTATATTTCATATTGTTCTAGTGTGTTTAGTTCCTGGCTTTTTTTAGTATTTCCATGTCTGTGTTGATGTCTCTGTGGGTGTGGTTAGCATTTGTGATGTGTTCTGCATATGTGGAGGTGTTTTGTAATTTTGTTATGGCTGTGATGTGTTCTTTGTACCGTGTTTGAAATGATATGCCTGTCTGTCCTAGGTAGAAGTTGTTGCAGGTGTTACATTTGAGTTTGTGAAAATGGAAATGTGTGTGTTAGAATTGGAATATATCAGTCCCCTAACTTCCCATTGTGCAACTCAAACCAAGAAATGGATTCGGAACACCTCAAAATCTGTGCTTCAGTTGCTGGCCATGATAATATCTTTCAAAAATATTGGAGTGCAAGAGGTCAAATGACTTTATCGTCAAACGCCTGGCATTAGAAAACAACAACAGCAACAACAACAACATTTGAGTTTGTATACGCCTGTGTGGTTGTATTTGTAGAGTGTTATTTCTTCTGTATGCAATGTTGTAATTTAATTTCTTGAATGAGGTTGCAATCTTGTGTGTGTTCTTGTTTTCATATGTTAGTGTGATCTATTTTTTGTGTTCTTGTGCTTGTGTTGTATTCGTATGTTTTATGTGACTATGTTTTGTCTTACGTATATGTTGTCTATTTTCTAAATTATTATTAATTCTCTTGAAATTAACGACACTCCCCTTTCCATATTCACTTACATTACTTACACATCGTGACGTTCTTTAACGCCACTTTATGCACTGGGGTGAATGAGAAGTGACAACTGATTCCGCAGGTATTCACTTCTATAATGCAGGTATTTTCTTTTTTAATTGAGTTATTTTACGATGCGTTCAACATGAATTTACTTGGGAGTAAGAAGTAATAGCTGACAAATGAACGCGTCCAAGGAAAAAAGAAGACGTCTTTCTAAATTTTTAATTCTACGAATAATTTTATATTAACTTAAGGAACGAATTGTTTTATATAAATTTATATAAAAACGGTAGTGGTTAGCAAGAGAGATGAAGATCTTCATCACAGAATCAGCAAATGTGTCTCACCTGTTCCTCTGAAACTTCAATGGCGTCTTTGAACAGAATCCATGTGACACTCTCAGAACAAGGGGGCGTGGTCAGAGAGCCGAGGTAAGTCCAATATGTGTAAGTTTCTGCAAGAAAACAGACAAAGAAATGAGATTTCAGTGTTTCAAATTAAGTCTATAAACCTAATGAATCATTTCTATAAGTTTTAATATATTCTTTATGCAGGGTAAAAGTTGCCTAATTTCGCATGAATTCGAATCAATTGGTCTGCTTACTGAACGTAAAATTATTTAAGAAGGTGGATTTTATTGGCTTTACCAATACATTATAATATAAGCTCACAAAAATATTGAAGCAGGATGACCTTACGAAAGTAAAGATAAATTGAAATCCTGAATTCCTACCAATTTAAGAACAGCACTTCTTTCTTTCGAGATATATGTTCCAAATTTCTCAGTAATACGAAGTGAAGAAATTTTATTACTTTACATAATAAGATGTTTAAATTTCCATCACAAATCTAACTCCCTCCATCCCTTGCACTGAAAATCGGTTCATAACGAAGAAGACCTCGAGAAATTTCACGAAACCAGTCTTTGTATAGCAAATAGGAAACTATAAACAAATCAAAATTAACATAAACAAACTAAAGCTAATCTAAGCACACAAAAATTAACATAAGCTATGCAAACTGTTGTAAATCCTAGCCTTCCCTAGATTAAATAACGTCAAGTAAAGTAACCTCTTTCGGTAGGTCAAATGTGTCTACAGAATCCCATATAGCGAGAACGACGAATCTATAAGTAGCTGCAGGTAGGTGAGTGCAAGAGAAGTCTTAAATCATTATCCGGGTTCTATACTTCATCCTTCATATGATAAGAAAACATAATTTTAAACTTTTTTTGTTTAAATGAAGTTCTCACTTACCAGGTAGAAGTTTCACCGGGTCAATTGGTTCCTCAATGTCCGTCCCCTCTCCACGATGATAGATTTTAGGGATAAGTTCGACGATTTTCTGGAATTCCGGGTGCTCTTTTCCAACCTGAAACACCACAATTATACACTAAGGGGGAACAGACGTAAAAATAACAAAAACAAATGATGAAACACTTTTATGGTTTTGAAAATAATATGGGTTGTTGCATATCACATTAAAAAATGTTTTGATTCTTTTACGTCTCCGAATACTTACTTACTACTTACTTACTTACTGGCTTTTAAGGAACTCGGAGGTTCATTGCCGCCCTCACATAAGCCCGCCATTGGTCCCTATCCTGAGCAAGATTAATCCAGTCTCTACCATCATATTCCACCTCCCTCAAATCCATTTTAATATTATCTTCCCATCTACGTCTCGGCCTCCCTAAAGGTCTTTTTCCCTCTGGCCTCCCAACTAACACTCTATATGCATTTCTGGATTCGCCCATACGTGCTACATGCCCTGTCCATCTCAAACGTATGGATTTAATGTTCCTAATTATGTCAGGTGAAGAATACAATGCGTGCAGTTCTGTGTTGTGTAACTTTCTCCATTATCCTGTAACTTCATCGCTCTTAGCCCCAAATATTTTCATAAGAACCTTATTCTCAAACATCCTTAACCTCTGTTCCTCTCTCAAAGTGAGAGTCTAAGTTTCACAACCATAAAGAACAACCGGTAATGTAACTGTTTTATAAATTCTAACTTTCAGATTTTTTGACAGCAGATTGGATGACAAAAGCTTCTGAACCGAATAATAACAGGCATTTCCCATATTTATTCTGTGTTTGATTTCCTCCCGAGTATCATTTATATTTGTTACTGTTGCTCCCAAGATATTTGAATTTTTCCACTTCTTCAAAGGATAAATTCCCAATTTTTGTATTTCCATTTCGTACAATATTCTGGGGAGGCCGAGACGTAGATGGGAGGATAATATTAAAATGGATTTGAGGGAGGTGGGATATGATGATAGAGACTGGATTAATCTTGCACAGGATAGGGACCGATGGCGGGCTTATGTGAGGCCGGCAATGAACCTCCGGGTTCCTTAAAAGCTATTTGTAAGTAAGTACAATATTCTGGTCACGAGACATAATCATATACTTTGTCTTTTCGGGATTTACTTCAAAACCTATCGCTTTACTTGCTTCCAGTAAAATTCCCGTGTTTTCCCTAATCGTTTGTGGATTTTCTCCTAACATATTCACGTCATCCGCATAGACAAGAAGCTGATGGAACCCGCTCAATTCCAAACCCTCTCTGTTATCCTGGACTTTCCTAATGGCATACTCTAGAGCAAAGTTAAAAAGTAAAGGTGATAGTGCATCTCCTTGCTTTAGCCCGCAGTGAATTGGAAATGCATCTGTCAGGGAGTGACCTATACGGACTCTGCTGTACGTTTCACTGAGACACATTTTAATTAATCGAACAAGTTTCTTGGGAATACCAAATTCAATAAGAATTTATGGCTCTAAGTAGTCTTAAAATTTCAATTTGTTGAACACACATTTCTCTGCAACTAAGCAATTTTAAGATAATCTTCCCTTATCCATTTGTGTCATAAGAAAACAAGACTTGAGTGCGGGGTACTTATTGCATAACAACGAAATTTTATATACAACTATTTTGTACAGAAATGAACATAACAGTGGTTTCAAAATTTAATAATAAATTATGACATGTTTTGGTGTTGCAAAGACATGTACATTTTTCAATCTAAAAGGGATTATAATTTATTTATTTTTATAAAATAAATGTAACCAAAAATAAAATAAAAACCCAATATAGCCATTGTTCAACGAGACACACTGGTAAAAAATATGAAAATTTTAGGGATTCCCCTGATACCATTACGGTATGTACTTTCATCTTTCCCAAGATTTTTGTTCACTTTCATTTCTAAGTTGGTTTAAAAATGTTTTATAATGTCTATGTGGGCGAGAGAAAGGAAATAGCTATGTGTCTTTTTTTTTTAGTATTTTTGATCCTATAATTTTTAAAATAAATATTGTTCAATATTAATGAAATTTTGCAGACGTGTAGACACCATGCTCTACATCAATTTCAAATATCGATTTTATATAAGTTTGATTGGACCCCGAATAATAATTTTGACTTGTAACACTAAAAAAATTGAATTATAAATTTTGGAGGAAATAATTACAAAACTAGAGGACGAATAGGAAAAATTATAGTAGGAGTTATTTCTCTAACTTACTATTCTGCACCGCGTATGAAAATTTCATAAAATTTGAATTTAATTTGACTAAAAATATAGGTTGCCCAAAAATTCTAAAAAAAAAAAAATAATAAAAAAATTATTAAAGATATTAAAAAACTAGAAAATCAATTACTACCTTCAAATATTCAATATTTTAATACAACATCAATGTGAACATATTGTGGAAATTTGGTTAAAATCTTCAAAAGTAGAAAAAAAAAAGGTTTTGAAAACTACCGAAGTGTTCCCATAAAACAGCTGTGAAAAATATAAGATTGTTATAAACTGTAGTTTTTCTCAAATTTGGGCGGAAATGAACATTTTTTAAATTAGGCACTCTGGTATAAAATTAAATCAGTTTCGTTAAAAATTATAGCAAAATGATTGAAAATAAAATGAGACATCTTTGTAAACATATCAAGACCGAAGCATCTGCCTCTAAAACTTTGTAAGTTATAAGAATTTGAATATGACTATTTTTTTGTTCCCCCTTAAAATATGAAATGATAGGGAATCGTAACAACAGAAATGAATGTTAATAATGCAAGAGACAAACAATACATTTCCGGACTGCCCTGAATGTAGGCAACACACAAGATACAGGAAACGGAGAAGTTAGCAAGAAAACGCCTGGAATCTATTCTAAACGCATCACTTGAAAGGCAGAGAAGATGTCTAGCCACAAGGCGTACGCATATCGAGAGATTTCAGGAAAAATCGTAATAGGTTCTTGACATGTTTGCACAAAATCACGTGTAGAAGCTCAATTCTTAAAGACAATCTGATACTGTCTGATAGACTGACTCAACAGGCATGGAAGCAAAGACCTTAAATGACACGTGCATGTTTGATTAACGATACAATAAATACAAGTGCAGCTCGGAAATGTATTGATTGCACCCTATCCCTCTACTTTTTAGCTTTGCTCTACAATATGCCATTAGGAAAGTTCAGGAAAGCAGAGAAGGTTTGGAATTGAACGAGTTACATCCGCTGTTTGTTTAAGCGGACGACGTGAATACGTTAGGAGAAAATCCACATATTGATTAGGGAAAACACTGGAATTTTACTTGATGCAAGTAGGAAAATAGGTTTAGAAGTAAACCCCGAAAAACAAAGTATATGATTATGTCTCATGACAAGAACATAGTACGAAATGGAAATATAAAAATTGGAAATTTATTCTTTGAAAAGATGGAAAAATTCAAGTACCTTGGAGCAACAGTAACAAATATAAATGACACTCGAAAGGAAATTAAACACAGAATAAATATGGGAAATGCCTGTTATTATTCGGTTGATAAGCTTTTGTCATCGAGTCTGCTGTCTAAAAGTAGTGAAAGTTAGAATTTATAAAACAGTTATATTATTGGTTGTTCTGTATGGTTGTGAAACTTGTACTCTCACTTTGAGAGAGGAACATAGGTTAAGGGTGTTTGAGAATAAGGTGCTTAGAAAATATTTGGGGCTAAGAGGGATGAAGTTACAGGAGAATTGAGAAATTTACACAACACAGAACTGCACGCATTGTATTCTTCACCTGACATAATTAGGAACATTAAATCCAGACGTGTGAGATGGGCAGGGCATGTAGCACGTATGGGCGAATCCAGAAATGCATATAGAGTGTTAGTTGGGAGGCCGGAGGGAAAAAGACCTTTAGGGGCCGAGACGTAGATGGGAAGATAATATTAAAATGGATTTGAGGGAGGTGGAATATGATGATAGAGAATGGATTAATCTCGCTCAGGATAGGGACCAATGGCGGGCTTATGTGAGGGCGGCAATGAACCTCCGGGTTCTTTAAAAGCCAGTAAGTAAGTAAGTATTATTATCGTTATTATATTGTTATTACTAATATTATATTTTTATTAATATTAGTTTCTGTCTTGGTCATCAGTCGTCAATCTCTTACAAAAATATCACGAGTTTGCATTGATTTTAGATGTCAACCTATGGTTGTATTATGACAACGATTTCCATTTTGTCTACAGTATATAAGACGTCGGATTACGGTGATCCCTTTGGAGCGTTGACTGTGAAATGTATGACTGAAGAAGAAATGTACGTGGAATGTTACATGGGTACATAGATATATATTGAATTGATTGATGGATGGATGGATGGATGGATGGATGGATGGATGGGCAGATTAGATAGATGGGCAGAGATAGTTTGGATTGATGGATAAGATATAACTGATAGATGGATATATAGACAAGAACAGAAATACAGAGGCGGATATGCGAGTCTATCGAATAACCGGTGAGAGTTGAAAGAACAGACGCAGCGAATTCCGAGTCAACTCAGTTTAGACGAAGCCTTACTAAGCTTCGTAATGGAGTTACAGTAACTGGATTGTGGTTTTCAAGTGTCGGCAGCCCTCTCTACAACATTACCTTCAGAAGGACGCCCAATACTGCAAGACCGTCGGGATGTCCGGCTGCCTCTCCGAAACTTTCATACTTGCTGCTGTTCCAGTGCACAAGATGCAGCTGCAAGGATAACATTAACAATACTAATCAATCATCATATCACATTATCCATTACTGTATTATTAAAACAACAACTTTCAGTACTGGAATTAGGCTTCTGGGTATTCCACCATGTCCTGGAACTTGATATTTCCAACCTTTAGGAACTACATACAGATTTTTGTATCCAGTACACATTTTCAAAGTATTACGAGGCATTTTGAATCCTTAGTGTGCTGTAATTTTACCAGTAGCAGTGAAAAATTTATAAGAAAGAAGCTTCTTCATAAAAAATCAATTCATTTTCCCCGGAAAATGGTATGAGATGGGGCAATTTGGATTTTAAATTCAGAATTAGGGCACACATATTAATAAAATTCACCTATTTTTATTTCAGAGCAAAACAAAAAGTAAAAATTTGTTTTTCAATGTAATCGGCGATATATGCAATAGAGGGAGAAACGAACTGGCCACTCTACCCCATTTTCTCTTGGCCTAGTTGCCTCATAAGTGGTGCCTTGTCGGTATCACTTGTGAGGTTCAGACCTGTCTTCGGGCAGTTGTTTAAATAACAACAAACAACATATTAGAATCGTCATAATATACCGTACATTTATCATTTGTAGGGCTAGGATTTTGATTACCTATTAATCACGAAAAAATGTCCTAAAATAATGCATTTATGAACTAAAAATCTTTCAAAAATGCCCTAAAATTGATCTTACATAATTGGCTTAGTAGGAATATTAATAATTAGGCTAGTAATTAAATTAAATTCTAGTACCAACATTCAAGTTTATTTAATTTTACAAAATTTTTCTAAGTAGCACACTTTAATTAATTATGTTACCTGATGTAGTTTCATGTACAGAGGTGTGAAAATTATTAGAATAATCTTAATTTTAAAGGTTTTTTAATAGTTCCTTCACAAATATTCATTGAATTGATGAATATTGGTATATAATATTACTATACTGATGTAGGATATATTTACTACTAACAATGCCGGAAAGCATTGTTGTACATTGGTATTTTTCTTATTTTACAATTGTTATGGGAATTCAGAAATTATTATATTATGTTGGCGGAATTGGAAACATCAAAAATTAATTAAGAAATGCTTTAAACAAATTGTTCTTTGTGTTTACATTGTTGTGAAGGTTCAAATGAACGTATACATCTGTTTTGTGCATATAATTTTTTATGTTCCCAATTCCGCCAACATAATATAATAATTTCTGAATTCCCATAACAATTGTAAAATAAGAAAAATACCAATGTACAACAATGCTTTCCGGCATTGTTAGTAGTAAATATATCCTACATCAGTATAGTAATATATACCAATATTCATCAATTCAATTAATATTTGTGAAGGAACTATTAACTTTAAAATTAAGATTATTCTAATAATTTTCACACCTCCGTAGTCCACCACAAAGCCGGAACTAGCAGGTATAGAGGAATTTATATTGAAGGGGTGGTTGGACTGATCCATTACGTGGGGGTGTACTACGTTAAAATGACAATATTTGAGTAGAAAAACTTTCCAAGACAGACTCTTCTCTACACAAGGAGAACGAAGGGGCTCTGAGACACGCCATTTTCAATGTAGCATCCCCGCACGTTTACTAATAATCACCAATAAAATCGAGCAAATCTGTTGCACTTTTTTCTACACTTTTTTGCCTACCTAAAATTTTTCGGTCTGTAATCCCCGGAAATAATGGCGATATCGAGAAACGAGATGCGGTGTTATATTCCCCCTTGACTTACTTCGGACACGATAGCATCAAAATGGGAATTTCGAACACAAGCTGATATTCGAGAAAAACATAGCAACCTCTATTGCGCCAACATTCTCGTCGCCATAACTCCGCCGTATGTGTAGTGAGTACAAATCAGATAAGTGCGGCGAATAGAGCTCCTCGAACTCTATCTGTGGTGCAAAGGACAACCCTCTGCCCCCAGGCATATGGACGGTAGAGGCCGGCAAAGTTTCAAAAAATGGTCATTTTGACTTTCCAAAGCAGACTTTTCTCTACACAAGGAGAACGAAGGGGCTCAGACACCTGCCCTTTTCATTGTAGCTTGCTCGTATTTTTAGTAATAAATTCATTAGAATGGAATTATGGGGTTGTTTTCTCATTCTGCGTACAGATGGCACTTACCTCTCCAGCGAAGGACTGGCCATCCACGGTATGTTCGGAGCCCTTGTCACTGCGGAAGCCCCAGTGGCAGTGGTACTGCTCCAGCTTGTATTCTCCGTCGATGGGGCCTCCCACCAGTTCTGAAACATAATGTGTAGACGTGAAGCCAACTTTTTGTGGTACACTGTAGGGTTAACCAGATTTAATTTGATAGAAATAGACAATATTGATTTGCTATGTAAGTTTAGGTGATTACCATTAAGAGAAACAATACTGAAAAAAAATTGACTGTTTCTACTGACAATGACCAATATTTAGAACAAAAATCCTTTATATTTTGCTGACAAGCTTTTTCTCTATTTTAAATATTGACCGATGATTTACAAAGAAATTATAAAGTTGCCATTCTCAATACAATTATAGTCCCGACGCTGTTATTGCCGGCGTGACTCCTCCTCTTTGTTTACGTCTTAGAAAGTGAAGGCTCTATAAAGTCTAGGTAGGTAGTATCGTGCGCCATTTTTGGTCTTAGGTTGCCGAGCTACAATACGAGGAATCTATTTGCCACACCGTTAAACGTTATCATGTCGTAGCTCCTATGATAATAAATCAAACGCACTGTAATTGAGCAGATAATTGAGCGGCAAATAACGTCTTCGTGTGCTTTCTGCGAACACCAAAAAAAGAGCTAAAATGGCGGGCGATTATATTAAGTATTTATCGAGCCTTAAGAAATGAATCAGCGAATCACAAGACGCACACGTTCAAATGTAGCCGACCTGCAACGCGATTGGCTGCCGGAAATTAGAGCGACGGGACTAGGCCTATAGTAGATTAAGTAATTTATTTAGATTTGGCATCTGTTGATTCACTCTGCAGCGAGGGAGAATGAATTCTGATTCATTACAGCTTTTGGGGAGTCTAAATTGATAATTGAACAATAATTGAATCAGTAAATTCTAAAATGACTTTATTCCAAAATTACGGCAGCAATCAGATCTCCATAAAAGTGGCCTTATTGCAAGAATGGGGACTTTTCAAAAGTATTCTGAATATTGTAAAGCTTGTGTGCATCTTAATAATCGTATGGAATAATGCCATTTGTTAACAGAAAGTTGTATTGAAGTGAGACGAATACGATAGCGTTCTTATCTGATTTCAGCAAAAAATGAATTAAAGATTATGTTTTATTTAACGACGATCGCAACTGCCGAGGTTATATCAGCGTCAACGGAATTTTGTCCCGCAAGAGTTCTTTCACATGCCAGTAAATCTACTGACATGAGCTTGTCCCATTTAAACACACTTAAATGCGATCGATCTGGGCCGGGATCGAACCCGCAACCTCGGGCACAGAAGGCCAGCACTCGACCGATTGCACAATCCAGGCCGACGCAAAAAAAATAAATCAAGCATGTGACTGATTCAATTCTAGAGTATAAAGAATAAGGTTGTTAGGGACATTTTTATTATTTTTAAGTGGTTGTCAAAACAGATTATACAGCCAGTGCCAGCGTTTTTGGCGCGTGTCTTCGAGTAAAATGCCAGTCAATAAGCACTTGTTGTCAGTGCAGCTGAGAACGGTACCACGTCACGTCACGTCACGTGAGAAATCTGCCAATCACAGTTATCAGTCTTACTGCGTAAAAGGCAAGATACTTGCACTTTGCGTTTCTAGGGTGTGTCCTTGAGTACACTGTCCAGTCAGTGGCATCTGATACCACTTCGGATGAGAGTAGTACCATCTCTTAAACAGATGTGACGTCAACAATCTGCCAATCACAGTTGTCAGCTTTCTCTCCCACAGATAAGATACTCGCTCTCAACGTTCCCATTACTTATTTCACGCGCCAAAAACGGTGGCTTTGGTTATACGTATCTGTGAAGCCCCAATAATCTACAAAAATCAAATGTTGAAATTTAAGGAAGAACTAGACTATAGTTAATGTATGCAGTCACAGATGTCACCAGATGTAGATGATTTTGATGTTGGCGGGGGAGGGCTGAAAACGTATTTTGTCTGTCCAGAGAAATTTTGTTTCGTGCACTTACTACTATTGTTGTTTGATTTACTCGCCAATTATTATTGTTTTTCACATAATACTGTATGTTGTTTGTAAGTTACAAGCAAATTTTCCAAGTAATAATAATAATAGTTTTATTTTCCCTAGCAGAGTTAAGGCCATCAGGCCTTCTCTTCCACTCAACCAGGATAAACTCATATACAAAAAAATACATACCGGTATAAAAATATTAACTTAAAAATAATAATAAACATAATTAAGTAAAAAATAGAGATTGAATACATATACACAATCAGTATATTAACTTTAAAATAACAATAATAAAAAATATACATATAATAAAACAAGAGACTGAATACATAATCACAAACAGGAAAATACATTCTAGTATACAGTATTAACTAAAAAAAAAGAATTAATACATATGAATATAATCTCACAACTAAATGAATAGTAGAATTAGTATGATCAGCACAGCACGTGTTACATTGAGACAATGACAATTACCTAGATATAAGTGTTAATGGAAAAATAAAGTAATGACTGTGTAAAATAATGATAATGATAATAATAATAATAATAATAATAATAATAATAATAATAATAATAATAATAATAAATAAAAATGATACCTAAAAAACTAATTCTTTGAATTTAAAATATATCTAAAGAACCTAATTTTAAACAACTGAGGACTAAGACTACCCCTGATTTCGAGCGGCAGCGAATTCCATGAGCGGGCCATGGCTATTGAGAAAGAACCTGAGTACAGAGATGTCTGATGACGTGGTATTGATGGCAACAGATTGTGCTGTGAACGTGTATTACGATTATGATGTGAAGCTAGGAGAGTAAACCGAGAGGCAAGGTAGTTGGGTGTGGAATCATGTATAATTCGATATAGCAGGCAAAGAGAATGTACTAAACGTCTATCTTGCAAGTGATATTCCAAAAATTTGCCCCCCCCCTCCAACTTAAACTCCAGGCTACGCCAGTGATCTAAAGATATTACTGTTGCTTTCTGACCGAACATCAGTCCGTTAACTTGTTAGATATTTTGTTCATCTTTTGTCACATAACATTCTTGAATCCGTAACCAGTCTTTCCGAAAGTTTTGCAAAGGCAGCTGTGGATTTTGGTCCACAAAGAGACTGTTCAGTGCAGCGCTACAGATACCGTCCATGGCTAACTCCCCTTACTCCGCGGTCCCGGGATGAATGTGGCTTTTAATTGGTAATTGCTGCTCCTGATAATTGCAGAGCGAGGCCGTTACGACGTATATCCGGCTTCTGTGTAACTGGCACATCCCGTCTGCTGGGGCTCAGAATTCATTGCCAATATACGTCATACAAGTTCGCTGTCACATCATTAGGTAAACATTACAATTTACTTGTAAACCCTACTTCAACTGTTGTAGAATAAATACAATAAATATACAGGATGGAAGTAATATAACTGTGCAGTTTTAACAGCTTATTCCTTGGATATAGTACAATAAAATATTCTAAAACAATTCATTCATAATGTTTAGCCCAAGGGCTGATCTTTCACTGCAAACCCAGCATTCTCCAGTCTTTCCTATTTTCTGCTTCCCTCTTTGTCTCTCACATAATCCATATATCTTAATGTCGTCTATCATCTGATATCTTCTTCTGCCCCCAACTCTTCTCCCGTTCACCATTTCTTCAGTGCATCCTTTCTTCTCAACCAGTGACCCAACCAATTCCTTTTCCTCTTCCTCATCAGTTTCAGCATCATTCGTTCTTCACCCACTCTTTCTAACACAGCTTCATTTCTTATTCTGTCTGTCCATTTCATACGCTCCATTCTTCTCCATATCCACATTTCAAATGCTTCCAGTCGCTTCTCTTCACTGCGTCGTAATGGCCATGTTTCTGCCACATACAATGCTACATTCCACACAAAGCACTTCACTAGTCTCTTCCTTACACCATGTCAGACATCTCTGTACTCAAGTTCTTTCTCAATAGCCATGGCCCGCTCCTGGAATTCGCTGCCGCTGGAAATCAGGGGTAGTCTTAGTCCTCAGTCGTTTAAAATTAGGTTGCTTAGAAATATTTTAAATGCACAGAATTAGTTTTTTTCAGATATAATTTGTATTTATTTATTTATTTATTATTATTATTATTATTATTATTATTATTATTATTATTATTATTATTTTAAACAGTAATTACTCCGTTCTTTCCATCAGTACTAATATCTAGGTAATTGTCATTGTCTCAATGTAATCCATGCTGATTATACTAATTGTACTATTCCTTTAGTTGTGTGATTATATTTATATGTATTCATTCTTCTCTTTTAAGTTAATACTTATATACCAGAATGTATTTTCCTGTTTGTGGTTATGTTCATATATTCAATCTCTCTTTTTTTATTTTATTTATTTTCTATTATTATTATAATTATTATTATTATTATTATTATTATTATTATTATTATTATTATTATTATTACTTTTAAGTTAATACTTGTATACCGGTAAGTTATGTATTTTTCTGTATGTGCTTTGATCGTGGTTGAGTGGAAGAGAAGGCCAGATGGCCTTAACTCTGCCAGGGATAATAAAACTATTATTATTATTATTATTATTATTATTATTATTATTATTATTATTATTATTAGACCGAAATGAACACTTTTCTCAGAAAAAATAATTTTTCCCTCACAGCTGTGAGCGGTATAGGATGAAGAAAAATGCAAACAAGACGAAGACCATGGTTATCGGAACTTTTGAATATTAAATGAGGCAGTAGAGCAAGTGGACAGCTTCAAATACTTGCGGTGTACTATAAGCAGTAACATGAGCTGCTGCTAGGAAGTCAAAAGGAGGATAGCAATGGCAAAGGAAGCTTTTAATAGAAAAAGGACCTCTGGAAATAGAACCAAGAAAGAAACTGCTAATTTGCTTTGTGTTGAGTGTGGCATTGTATGGGGCAAAAACTGGACATTGCGACAAAGTGAAGACAAACGACTAAATGCATTGGAACGTGTGAAATGGACAGACAGAATAAGAAATGAAGTTTGTTGGAAAGAGTGGGTGAAGAAAGAATGATGCTAAACTGATTAGGAAGAGAAAAAGAAATTGGTTGGGTCACTGGCTGAGAAGAAACTGCCTACTGAAGGATGCACTGGAAGGAATGGTGAACGGGAGAAGAGTTCGGGGCAGAAGAAGATATCAGATGATAGACGATATTAAGATATATGGATCATATGCGGAGACTATGAGGAAGGCAGAAAATAGGAAAGACTGGAGAATTCTGGGCTTGCAGTGAAAGACCTGCCCTTGATTGAATGAATGAAATGTCAACACTATTAAGTCGATAAGTACTATTCGTATGATACAGATTTTTACTATTGTTATTAGAGACTGCTAATGAATGATTTACCATTTTGCAGTTTCTAAGGGGTGATTAATTGCCCTATATCGCCAATATGCCAATGTTAAATTTGCTTATACAATGACTCATTACCTCAGGAACTACTATAGATATCATACTGAATTTTTTTAAGGATAAAGATACAAGGTTTCTAAGCAAACTGTCGCAGAATTAAAAAAAAATACAAGTTGCGAGAAAAAAGATTAGGATTTTTTAATAATGTCCATTTATTTTGCTATTTTTATGTTAATGCCCCAATTTCTTAGGAACTATAAATGATAGAACGAAGACATTTTAAGCATAACAGCAATGCAATTATGAAATGGACGCACATTAAGTAATGTATCCCTATTACTTTCATCAGAAAAACAAATTTTATATAAAAATAACAAAATAAATCGACATTTTCTTGAGACATGACACCCTTCTTACCAGACCCCTCGCCGTCGACGTCCACGCGCCATCCGTATCCCGTGTTGACGATGCGGCGCGTATTCTCGGGCACGTACTTCCAGCTCAGAGGCTTCGACGTCAGGGACGTGTCCGACGCGGCCAGTGACGTCACGATGTCCACGGGGGACTGACGACTGCCAGCAGCCGTTGGGAACTTCTTGGCCCATGTGGAGGGTCCTGCAACACATAAATTTATTATTATTTTTATTATTATTATTATTATTATTATTATTATTATTATTATTATTACTGTTAATTTTAACCTGTAGAAACATGTTTTATCCTTACGTTGTTGCAATTACTGTACTGTACTTGGCAAATTACGAATTAATGACAATAATTAGCAATGTTGCCAACACAAATTCAGGGAAAACCGCCAGACAAGAACGAAATTCCTCTAAATTCGAATAATTTCGAGGGAAAAATTGTTCCGGGGCTGGGCATCGAACCCGGGACCTTTAGTTAAACGTACCAACGCTCTACAAACTGAGCTACCCGGCAACTCTACCTGACATCGATCCAATTTTTCCCTCTATATCCACATACCTCAAAGTGGGCTGACAACCATCAAGCAACCAACATTGAGTGCACACTAACTCTGTGTGACTTAAATTGTGGTTTTCTGTTAACGATGCAAATCAAGCTTTCAAATCAACTTCACAGGGAATTATACCTGAAAGCTTGATTTGCATAATATACGTCACTGTTCGTTAACAGAAAACCACAATTTAAGTCACACAGTTAGTGTGCACTCAATGTTGGTTGCTTGACGGTTGTCAGCCCACTTTGAGGTCTGTGGATTTAGAGGGAAAAATTGGATCGGTGTCGGGTAGAGTTCCCGGGTAGCTCAGTTGGTAGAGCGTTGGTACGTTTAACCAAAGGTCCCGGGTTCGATGCCCGGCCCCGGAACAACTTTTCCTTTAAATTCCTTCACCGTGTTAGGATATGCTGTCTACAGCTAATTTGAACATCATCTGTGAGGACAAGTTTCAGTTTGTCATTGGTTGTACATGTGGCAACAGGGCATTTTCCGTTCTCATTGAGGCTCGTACCCATATACAGCCTGAACGGTGCATTCTACGTTGACAGTCCAACCCCATTAGATTGAAAACAACTAATCAACAACGTTCCCCCTTTTCCGTTTTTCGCTATCTGCAAAAATACAGTTTGTCAATGGCGCCGGACTTTTGAACCACTCTGTATATACGATTGAGTTTACTAGCACAATTTGGACCCCTAGTGTTCGAATCACTCTGTAATATTGCTTGAACAACCAAATGACTTGAGCCTGACTCAAAATGTAATCAAATCTAGAGCAGTGGTAACTTTATTTGTATTAGATTTTTCGTTTCCTTCCTGTTGATTGCCGAGTGAGGGAAACTGGAATCTTGGCCTGCGCGTTCCCCTGACCTCACCCTTCCTGACTTTTTCGTATGAGGGTACGTGAAGGCTATTATGTAAGCAATACCGGTAGAAACAGTATATGAGCTTACTGAGCGCATCTTTACAGCGTTCGATACAATACGAGAGGAGCGTAGAATCTTCCAGAGAGTAAGACAAAACATGGATCGTTGTTGCATGCTATTGACGAAGTTGGCGGTCGTTACTTTGAACATTTGTTGTAAATGTGAAAGTCAATAAAGTTCTTCAAATTACCCTGGTGTTTTATTTAGCCTACTGAATGCGTAGAAATTTCGCCATCACAAGAACAGAAAATGCAACATCTCACAGTGCTGTAGATACTACAATTCTCATTTCCGGTCATGAGTTTCTTGGTGAAAAATCTTCCATATCAACCTCTGCATCCTCCCAAATTTTGAAAAGGTCGTTCAGTTACATCCTGTATAGTCAGATGTTCTTAAATGTCATTCCAGTTATATGTTTATGCTCGACCATGCCAAAATGTAGTAATTATACACCTGGTAGTAGCCCTTTAATGTACTTCATTAAAGTATACCTATTCATTATAATTCAGTTGTTCAGCCAATGAGAAATCACCTTTGTACTGATTGTACTATTATAAAACCGCAAGTATCGATTATTCTCGGATATGCAATCGAAAGACAATTAGAGAAAAGTCACGGAGGCTGGAAATCCAATATTGTCGCAGAAGGTTATGTTCTGTTACTATAATAATTAGCGTTAATTGTAAATAATATTCAAATAAATTCAATTTGTCATCTCGTTTTTCAATTCTAAATAAATTTCCAGGTTATATCAAGCCTAATGTTCATGTTATTCTCTAGATTATATCAAGGTCAATGGCATCAATACTTTCGCGTCTGCGCACATCTCACAATTCAGGTCAGTTCCACTCCTCACTTACATAACCATAACATGAATACTTCTGAATAATTTCAAGTTAGAAATATGGTCGAGCATAAAATGTCGTACGAAACTTGCCTATAATGGTAATTAAGACGCTCGTATGAAAATTATGAAACTCGCTTGCCCTCGTTTCATAAAAAAACATACTCGCGTCTTAATTACTACCATCATAGGCTCGTTGCATAATGTACTATTTTCTCACTTAAGCGTTTTTTCCGCTTAAGATCCTATAAAAGCGTATAAATGAAGTTTTACTGTACATTGAACTAGTGGACGTATTGTGCAGTATATTGAACCGCCATGTTTTATGAAGCCCTGTGACACGCAGGTAAGATTTAGGACGGTTCTAGAAACGTTGGAATTAATAAAGAAGTATCATAAGCTTGCATGTCCCTCCTGCAGCAACTTGACAGCCCTTGTCCGTCAAACTGACGCGTCCTTCAATAATTGAATTGTCGCTTTTTGCGCTGTCAGTTCGATTTCCAGCGTAAGCAAAGTGCGACAAACTCAACTGCGCGCCGGGTCCCGTGATCGAAACGGACAAGGACGTAAACTGATAACAAATTCTGTGAAAACGAGGAGGTAAAAGCAATGTACAAACTCCTAGAACATCATAACGTAAATCCGTAGCAATAAAATTGTGCTATCGTGATAATCTGGGGTAGGAGTGATAGTGAGTTGTTGACAAATTCTACCATTATCAGTTGAGAATAAGAAATATTTTCTTTTTCGATTTTTTGCTATGAATTGTAAAGTTTAATTATCTTTACACAAAGAATTATTAATAAAAAAAAAGAAATTGAAATGATAAAACAGTACTAAAGGTACTTGTATGCATAATTTCATGAATTTATCTAAAATAATGTGCAGGCTATGAGGAAAACGAAATTGAAAAACTACGTTACGGAAAATGAACGACAAGCTTACTGAATACCAATTTCTTCCAAGCAACAAGGAGTGGAAGAAATTGGCCAATAAATTATAGGGACATCATAAAAGAGCATATGAGGTCATTTTTGCACTATATTAACGCCATAAACTTTGAACAATTGTAAATATATGTCTCAGTTTTGTAACATGCGTATACACACTCAATAAGCAAAATATTATAATCACTACAGTTACAAATACTAAAAGTGTATATATGTAAATAGAACTAGTTTCATTAACTGAAAGACGCTGATAGTGAAAATTCCAATTACCAAAAGTGTATATATGTAAACAGCGTAAATAGAACTAGTATCATTAACTCAAAGATAGTAATAGTGAACATACAACAGTGAATAACATAAAATAAAATAATAACAAAATGAATATCAACAAAATCACGAAACAGTGAAGCAAAAGACAATGGGACACCAATGAAGAGATAAGTGATAAACAAGTTTCAATAAACCATGAAATATGACTATACGTTATGGGGCATGGTGATAATTAAACGAAATTAAAAAAAAAAAAAAAGCTTACTGAATATCAGAAGTCTTGCCCATATTTTCATGGCCAAGTCTCAAGTCTCATGTTTTAGGTCATAACTCTAGAAATATTACGATATATTTAAACATTTTTTCACCATGCTATTGAGGAAAGTTTATTCAACACAAACAAAAAGAAAAAAAAACTTTTTTTATCCTCCGAAGGTGTATATGCCCTTTAAATGAATTACTTTTAAAGTATCTGTGATCTCAATGTAATGTTTTACATAAATTGTGCATAAAGAAAGCTTTGCAAACTGAATCTTAAAAAAATATAATAATAATAATAATAATAATAATAATAATAATAATAATAATAATAATAATAATAATAATAATAATAATATAAAATGACAGGGGATTTATGGAAATTAAAATGATTGCGTGAAGTAAAAAAGAGAAAGTTACATATATATATATATATATATATATATATATATATATATATATATATATATATATATATACACATACACACAGAGTGAATCGTAAGTAATGCCATTAATTTCAGGTTATTCTTTGAGATATTTCAAACGAAAGTTTAATAGAATTTTCCTCGTTTTTGCTTCTTATACAAGAAAAAAAATTGTTTTATATGAAACATTTCATAACGTGTTTTGGGAAAGCCATTGATTTAATTCCCAATATGCTCAGTCAGTTTAAGAAATCAGTGTATTATGGTAGTAAATGGTTGAAATAATTTTAGTTTTGTCCTTTAAATGAGCAGAAATTTGATCCGAACAAATGTAACTTTTCGTTCTGAAAAGGAATTTTACAGTGTTATATTTGTTAAGATCAAATTTCTGCATATTTGAAGGACAAAACTAAAATTCTTTCAGTCATTTATTATCATAACGCACTGTTCTCTTAAATTGACTGAGCATATTGGGAACTAAATCAATGGCTTTCCAAAAACACGCTGTGAAATATTTCATATAGAACACTTTTTTTTCTCGAAAAGAAAGCAAAAACGAGCAAAATTATATTAAACTTTTGTTTGAAATATCTCAAAGAATAACCTGAAATTAATGACATTACTTACGGTTCATCCTATAATCCATATACTCAATATTTCCGGGCTCTCACCTTTAGAGAGAAACAGAGGTTAAGATTGTTCGAGAGTAAGATGCTTAGGAAAATATCTGGGGCTAAAAGGGATGAAGTTACAGGAGAATGGAGGAAGTTACACAAAGCAGAACTGCACGCATTGTATTCTTCACCTGACATAATTTTAGGGACATTAAATCCAGACGTTTGTGATGGGCAGGGAATGTAGCACGTATGGGCGAATCCAGAAATGCATATAGAGTGTGAGTTGGAAGACCGGAGGGAAAAAGACCTTTGGAGAGGCCGAGACGTAGATGGGAGGTTAATATTAAAATGGATTTGAGGTAGGTGGGATATGATGGCAGAGACTGGATTAATCCTGGTCAGAATAGGGACCTATGGCGGGCTAATGTGAGGGCAGCAATGAACCTCCGGGTTCCTTAAAAGCCATTATTTTGTAAGTAAGTAAACAATCATGACTACTGTGACATCTACTTCTGGACTGTGTGGCTGTTAGATAATTATATAGATAGATGGATTTATTGAGTAATATTATACATACAAATTTTATATTATCATAATTTTATCTAACATCCAATGCACGGATCTTCTGACCGTACGTGCTTTGTACTCGAAACAAGTCCTCCTTTGTAGGTTCCCCCCACCTATGATTACATCCAACTACTCTCTAAAAGAACACACATATTAAAAATGGAAATGGCACAATAAAACACATTATATAATATATCCTAACCTAAAAGACATAAAAATGTACAGTTGGGTGGATACTATTATCCCTTCCTCAGTTCGCGTCGCAAACTTCGACAGCTGCAGCTCTAATCTGTCTCGCCTTCAAGAGGAACAATCCAGTCTTTTGTTCCCATTCTCTATTCCCCATGAGGTCAAGACATGCAAGCGAACTCCTACTCTGACTTAGCATCGAAGGTGGTAGATATTTCCTCCGTACATGTTCCAATTCGACACACAGTAATAAAATATGCTTATAGGAATCATTTTCTTTGCAAAGCGGACAAAGACGCTTCGTTGACAATTTTATTACCCTTCCATGCCCCCAATCTTAGCCACGCTAAACCTGCTCTGCTGTCTTTGTTACAAGAATTTATATAGTCACACCTCCCCCAGTTAAGCATGAGATTTGACTGTAAATGTAGTGAGGCTTTCCCGAACATTGGAGCTCAATCTCTTGCCTCTCGATTGTTCATGTTTGATCCAGATATAGTCCCAATTTATAAGACTGCACAGATTTTAACCTGGAAAACAGTATCATATTTGCTCAAGAACTGGACAGTCCTGTTTCCTGAGGCCTGTCTACAGAACCCAGCTCCAGTTCCTCTATTTTGGACCCCTCTATATACTACGTAGATAATCCCATTTTCGACAGTTGGGAGGCAGAGCCATCCAAATTTTTCTTTGGACTTTGAAAGTGTTAGGGTGATGCGAAGATCTCCATAACACTGTGCCAAGATATGACGTAGGTCATGAGGCTATACACGACATACCATGAATTATACACATACTGTCTGCCGTAACGCGAAGAAACAAGCAATATGAACGTGCCTTCAGCTATATTTCAACGACGGGTTAAAAATTTCATAGTCATACAAATTTTGCAGCTCGGACAAAGGAACACGAGATGTTGAATTTTTAAACCTGTTTATCTGTGCGGGTCTTCTTTCTTATTCCTATCGGAAACGCACGAATAAATCAATCTTCCTTTGTCTAGGGTCGCTATGGTCATGCTATAGGTTTCAAATGATTACGGACGTGACCGTGTCAAGGTTAATGTTACATTCAACTTGTAATGGCATTAAATCAGCGTATAAGAGTATATTGTGTATGATATCAAGCAGAAAATTATGTGGCCCCCACTTCCTAATCACTCTGTTCGCACCTGATCATGGAGCAGTGACCAAAACTCAAGCTGCAGTGATTACATGCGACAGACAGCCTATGAAGTAAGGAGACGGAGGAAAGGTACCTGGCATGAAAACTACAACCAGTGGCGGTTCCTGTACTAACATCTTGATCAATCCCACGGATGAAAATCTCAAGCTTTGCTGTATCAGTAATGTCACTGCTGTCATCAAGAGCCAGTGAATAATATACGATTTTTCTTGCTTCTTTTTTTAATCTTCCTCTTGATTACTATCAGGAATTTTCTAAATTCTTCTCTCAATACTTGGTCGAGAAATTCGTAGTTTTTCAAATTTAAAAACTTCTTATGGACAAGTTATTTAAGCTATTTTAATCATTACTCTTTTTAGAAAATCTGTTCCATTAAAGGGCTTTAGAGCACGAGATATTTCAAACCTCATTAGGTAGGTAACTTCCTTAAATTTATTTATCTCATCTTTCTCTTCCTGGCTATGATTTAAGACATGTCAATTTCTGGTGTTTAAAAATTCGTTGGCACATAATATTGAATCAGGTTTTGTAAAATATCAGCTATTATTAAATGAATAATTAATAAATAGCTACCCTAATCTAAAGATTAAGAAGATTAAAATTTAGATAAAACCTAATAATTTTATCCTTCTAGGGAGATCTAAAAATATCAATATTCATGCACGTACAGAAGAATTATAGAAACACATGCTTAGTGGTCAATAATAATAATAATAATAATAATAATAATAATAATAATAATAATAATACATTATTCAGCGTGGCAATTAATGTTTCTATATAATGTGATATGATATATGATATATTTCGTCACCAGCACTTCTTTACATGTAATGGTGTACCTCTCATTTCTGTACCCGGTGCCACCATTAACATATTATTACAATAACACATTATTTGCAGTACACGCCTACACACATACTCCCAATTTTTATATCGATTGTAACAATGACAGCATCCATGGATAATAAGCAAGCCTGTGGAATGCCATATAAACTGGAGTTTCATTATTTTCGTGTAATATTCTTATTAATGTTGCAAAATAAAAGTATATGAATAATTTAAAATCAATTCATATTTAATAATATAAGTCTTATTTACATTAAAAAAAACTTATCTCAGAAAAATACTTCTCCACTTCTCCATGCTTGTTAAAGTCATCGGAAAACGATATAATTTCGTATCGGCATTCCTTTTCGCAGCCCAGTGTACGTGGCGGACCGAAGTAAATAATGACGGTCTACTATCATTTCCAAAAACATTAGACTCACAGATAACATTTTTTTCTAGGGAAACCACAAAAGTTACAGAAAAAATTGTTATTAGACATTTTTGTTCAGTAATTTATGCTCTATGCTTTATCACTAGCATTTTTTTCGGGAGTTTATATCGTTTACACCCTGTGTATTATTTTTTTATAAAGGCAACGCTGCCTAAAAGTAGTGTTGAAACGTCTGAAGGCCAAACAGCTTTAGGTTTTCAATACGGAACATCAATGTACTAATATTTTTCACGAGAAATCCCAACAGAATGTTGTGTTTTCCCACGACGTTTACACACTGTATTCTAGCCCGAACTTTCATCTTGCCCATAGAACTGCGTTATGTTTCATCGGTACAAATCTGTAGCCCCGAGGTCTCCAAAAAGGGTATCGTCATTCGTGCTCTCGATGCTGCCCGCCGAACACAGTGTGCTGTAAGGCTAGAGAAGGGGAAGAGACTCGTACCTCAACAGATGGGAGCGATCAGTGGGGGCTCGCGGCAACGGTCTGCTTATGTTTACAAATAATAACATCAAAAGGATAACAAATATCACACGTTTGTATATTATTTTGAAATACTATGAAGCTGGAGCCCCGTTTGTTGCTATTGACACAAGCCATTGCAAATTCAACCTCTTCTGTTCTATAGTGCCTTTCAGTACCTGGAAAAGATCTTCTCCAGTTATATTTTGTAATTAACATCTAGAAGACATTCAGACACAGTAAAATGTTCATTAACTCCTCGGATGAAAATGGCTAGGTGAGCTTTGTCATTTCTATCTGTGCTTTCGTCCAATGCAAGTGAGTAAGCTACAAACTGGTTAATTGTGGTTTCGACTTCAGATTCAATTACATTTACAATCTTGAAATTCCTTCTCTGAACTGTAATTGGAAACAATTTAATTTTCTTAAACTTTGACTTTGTTCTGGACACAGTAGCTTATTTTAGTAACGTCCTGTATGCACGATTTTATAAATGATGCTTCTGTAAAGGGCTTCAGTGATTTTCCAATATTCCAAGCTAGAACACAGCTAGCAAGAAGCTTTCTCTGTTTAAGACTGAGGACACGTGTGTGATTTGTGTTTGTATTTTCTTATTTTATATTTATCAAAATATTTGTGGGCCTACGCATTTCACCCAAAATGAAACGAAAAACATATGTTTGTTATGCGGAACTGAATGTAAACGTATTGTAATATACTGATTGTTATGTATAACCAGCAGTTATACAGATAGCCCCAAAATAAATTATTTTCACATGTCCAACATGCCTGTAATTGTATGATATTCTTTTTGAAGAGTCGAGTATTGTCGTCGCATATTGAATTTTAACACACGCTTAAGAATTTTCGAACAAATTAAGCATTTCACATTCTCCGCATTAACACAAAAAATTTCTCTTCCTATTCATCCTTGAATGTACTACGTCCATGATTAGAAGACATTGTGAAACGGTGGAACACTCCGACCAACATAATGATAATGGCAGTCCGCCACTGCTCTTCGTTTGCGCATAAACATTGAGTACAGTACAGGTGGGGATGGGTGAGGCGGAGCGCGCTCATTACGTACTGGCTTCGGTTCCGTTCAGGGGCTTACTCGCGAGTACGCTTTTGGAGACGTCTGCTGTAGACCATAATAGCGTGGGATAACTTACCCTAAATCTGTGTCTAACTTCTCTCTCGTTGACGTGAATGGGAAATTTTGAAGTCTCGCAAACAGTAGTGACTGCAATGTACACATGTCTGAGATAAGCGATGTCATACTTGCATCACTTAAAGTGATTCAATTTGTGTTTGACGAGATTAGCCTGCACTCAGGATGTCATTCTGTACTGTCAAACATTTCTTCTATATTTTATCTCCATGTTGAAGCCGCTTTTTTCTTGTTTCCAATTTATCAATCTTCAATCAAGTGTAATAATTATGAAATGTTAGCTATCTACATTGTGACAACGTCAATATGTATATTTAATTTCAGAGTGTATCATACGATATATCTCTGTATCTCTCTTTAAACGATTCATACATGTGATTTTTCATTTGTTTTTTTATACATATTTATGATAACATTTATCTTACTTTATCTTACCAGGAAGTAATACATCTTGCATGCTATTATGATGCTAGAGAAAAAATGACGGTCAATTTAAGGAAATCCCAATGATTGCATAAAACTTCTATATTCGAATTAAAGTAATAAAATAGCTTACGATATATATTTTCTTGGCGAAAAAACTAAGTACAATGTCAGAGACATGATAGAAGAGGAAGATCTTGCTCTAACTGTTTTTATGTTAAAACAACTCATCCAGAAAGGGAGGGAATTTAACTTACAAACACATATTTCGTTTATCCATTACATTAAAGCATTTGATATGGTAGGTAGATATAAGATCTTCAAGAGAATACATGAGGAATAATAAAAAATATTAGAGACATATAATGCACAAAAAATCAACATACAAAAAATAATTATATATCCAAGAGTAGGCCTACGTGAAGGATGCCCAATATTGTCTCCAATTTTATTGAATATGTATATAGCCCACAGGTTGAACTATAAATAATTCATTAGTTTCAGAGGGTTATTCCCCGAGATATTTCAAACAAAATAGTTATATACAATTTCGCTCGTTTTTGCTTCCCTTTCGAGAAAAAAATGGTTTTATATGAAAAATTTCATAGTGTGCTTTGAAAAAACCATTGATTTAATTTTCAATATGCACAATTAATTTAAGAGAGCAGAATATTGTGATGATAAATGATTGAAAGAATTTTAGTTCTGTCCTTTAAATGTTTATAAATTTGATCCGAACAAATGTAACATTTTAAAACATCTTTCCACATTGAAAGGTTACATTTGTTCGGATCAAATTTCTGCACATTCAAAGGAAAAAACTATAATTTATTACTATAATACACTGCTCTCCCTTAGATCGACTGAGCATATTGGGAATTAAATAAATGACTTTCCCAAAACACGCTATGAAATGTTTCATATAAAATAATTTTTATCTCGAAAAGGAAGCAAAAACGGGACAAATTGTTATTAAACATTTTTGTCTGAAACATCTCAAAGAATAACCCCCTGCAAGTAATGATATTACTTACAGTTCGTCCTATATATGTCGGTCAGTATTCACATATTCCCGGTAATTTTTGGGAGCTCAAAAATGTTAATATTAATATAGATCTCAATTTTTTATATTTTATAATGAACAGCCACAATAAAAGTGGAGATAAATGAAAGGTTGAGAACTTTATTAATATTAAAATTAAATTACTATTTAAACTTTTTAACCCCCCAAAAATGACGGGTAATATTTCAGTGCGAAAAATATGAATGCAAAATTCAGCATATCATCGTTGATTTTATGAAACTTCCCATGTGACTTTACATAAAATAATTTTTGAGGAGGAAGAAAAAATTAATAAAAAAATAGGTCTACACTGGTCCTCGATGATGGCATTTATGTTCTTCATATTCACCAACTCTTTCTCCCGAATTACTTCATATTTTTATGTAGGCCCATTCATTTTTAATTAATTTTTTCTTCCTCAAAAAAATTATTTTCTGTAAAGACACGTAGGTGGTTTCATAAAATCAACGATGATATTCCCTTCATATTATGAGGAATATGAAGCTTGGAGTCCATCTTCCAACTGGTGTGAGAGTCGTGTATGGAATTTGTTTACACAAGTTCTGGCTAGTCAAACTGTTGTCTCTTTCCGGACTTTACGACTTCCGTTACATACTTAAGCCTGAGTAACATACCTCGTAAATCACTCCGGAGTATTTACTGATCCAGGAAAGGGCAAATGCGTAATCAGACTACCCATGCTGTCGTATAGGCCTACATGCCGCATATATTTTTAACTCTCATAATCTCATGTTCGTCAAATAACGCATCGGCGTAAACATCAGAACTAGACTTCAGTTACAACGAAATAAATGTGCACTTGAAGTAATAGGCATGTTGTGTGTTTCTTTTGAGTATAGTACGTAGGAATTTAAGGCTATGTATCGGTGAAAATAATGAAAAAACATTAAAAATGGAAATTTTGTTTTGAACTCTAAAAAGCAAGATGCTTTAATTTTCTAAATCTGCGCTTATTTTGGTCCTATGATAATTTACAGCTCCTCAGGACGAATTTGAAGGGACTAGCGCGGGCATAAAGCTGCAGCCCTTTAAACTGACACTGTCATTCTGACAGATTTTGTTCTTCATTCTAACTAATTTTACGTTTCTTTCAGTTCGTATTTCGCGCTGTTATGTAGGAGAAAAATATGTGTGGTAGACTTGTATAGGAAGGAAGGATATCGATAGTATATGTCATATACATGCTGTACTTTGATATCGTTTTCTTTCTTTTCCAATTTTCAACATTTTTAACATTCAAAATGCTCTAATGAATGAAATTTTTCTCTAATCTTAGTGACATTTTGCACGAAGTCCACAAAAGCATGTGAAGTAAACTGGAAACATGTTTTCCTTCTTCTATTGAAAGTATTGAAATCACCATGTGTTGAGGCTGTGGTAAGTTTTGAAAAAAATTGAAAAATTAACAACTAAAAGGTAAATATTTCTTTTCTCAAAACGTAATTGGAAAAATATGAAAAGCTTGTGTCATATTTTACATACATCTATCAGGAAAAGATTAAATATACATTCAAAAAAAAATATGTAAACTTTGAAAATTGGGACAACTGTAATTCAGTATTAAAAATAATAGGAATATCAAAGTGAAAATTTGTGTATTGCATGTGCACATAGTAAGAAATATGCGGTAACAGTTTGAAATTAATTGGTGTAAAAATGTGTGTGTCTAATGCCAACCCACTTCACTTAGCGTGATTCGGGTTCCACATATTGCGAATAGATGCCAGGACTGTGACCCATTTTCAAGTTGCACACCACTTCGGCGGGCCACGTTATGCATGATGTATATCTGTGATTCATGTTTTAGGTGAGTGTTTGTGTAAGTGTTCGTGTAAGTGTATTGTAGGGAATGGGTGAGGATGGTGATGAAGGTGAGGAAGGGAGAAGGGGAAACCCGGTGCCGGCACGTAGCCTACTCTTGTCGAATAATATCAAGGGGGCCGCCAGGCTTAACGTTCCCATCCGATGGACGAATCACTATCAACAGTGACATATGCCTTCTCTTCATATGCACTGCGGAGAGATTTGGGATTTAACCAGGCATAGTAGAAGTTAGAAATTTCACAGATCCATAGCCTTAATATTGCTATAAGAAACCTGTGCATAAAACCAAAGAAATAACTTAATCAGTAGGCCTTGTTTAGAAATTAGCAAACTTTGAAAATTTTTAAAACAAGAGAACATCATTTACGGTTGCTAAGTCAAAGCCTGATGTTCTCTTGTTTTACAAATTGTGAAAGTCTGATAATTCCTAATCTTGGATCACTGATTAAGTTAGTTCTTCATTGTTTTTATACATGAGATAATGTGACCGAAAATATATCCAAAAATAAATATACAAATGAAATATACTTAGCCTATAAAAATGTATTTGACTTTGCATTATATTTCGTTATTAAATCAAATATATGTTGGGGAATTTGTAAATATTGACAATGACGTCAACTATTCATTATGAAATAATTGAGAAACTTTGATAATGTCAAAGAATGTGTGTAGTTGAGTAAGTCACATAAACCTGCAGCATGCACAATTGCTCCAGCTAAGTCATCAGCTGGAAACCAAACCATATTCTCATCGCATCAACTCTTTCGGATTGCCCACATACCATTGGCTACAGCTCATAGTCGGCTATTAACAAGTTCGCTTGTAGTTTTCAAGCTTATGCAGGGACATCATTTTATTTTTACTTGCATTTTTATTGTACCTGCATTTCTGAATGTACTTCACTCTCACCCCTTCACTAATGTCCTTGCTCCCGTCAGACACACAAACTTACGGCCGCTGTTGCATTCGAAGTCTTCAAGCAGTGAAGTAAACACTGCAGTGTATAGTGTGTTTCATAAATATGATTGCGTTTTCTATAGAAGAAAGAACCTATATTAATAATATCGTACTAAAAAATTATATTCAAGAAACGATAAATTCAATTTCAGAGAATATGCTTCAAAATTTTTTATAATATGCGTACTGAATTGAAGCCTGCATTGTAATGAACGGCAACCATTTTCAGCAACTTGTTTAAAAATTCAGATGAGCTTTTTTTTGAATTGAGGTGGCTAGAAGCAAAGGAATGCTAGTGACATTTGTAATAACATGAGTTAAGTGCATCCAGTGTAAGCTAAAGTATCTAAAATTTTAGTGGCAAAGGGATATTTTAATCGCATCACACATTAAAATTTAAATAAAAATTTCACCGATTTTACGAAAGCTTAAATATTTAAACCCCATTTCTCAAAAGTAACTTAAGTGCACTTACAGCCCTTTACTTACGAGCCCCTCAATTTAAATGCACTCTCTATATTGTATGTTAACACCAATAATTAATATGCTAAATAAAGTAGACATTACCTAACGAACATAGCCGCCTGAAAAGTTGAGTTAAAAAAAAATGTTACTACTCTAATGTATTTTGATAAATTCCGTAAGAGTGATGATCAAACTGAAAATCGTAATATCGTATTTCCCTACAACATAAATGGATACACTACTTTTCTCTCCTCCTATACCTAGTAAAATGATTTGTTTACATATTGCACTAGTAACATCAAACTCCTGTAATGGAAGGGGGCAACAGTGTTTCCGAGTATAGCCAGGTTAATGTTAAAAATGTTGGTAAAAATAAAGTGATGTCCCTGTACATCTAATCAGTAACATAAAGTAATAGTGCTACTTTTCAACGACAAACTAATTAAGCTAAAGGACTTTGTCACTCTTGAACTATTGCCGGGCGATCTCGCAACTAGACGCATTTTCTATAAGAATAGTTTGAATCTCGTCCACAATGGAGAGATTGGACTTAACAAGATTAGTTTCTCAGAGAAGGCTTTGTTTCATCTTCTTATTCTACAGGATTGGTCACTTGGTATGGGTGGTTTTTAAAGTATTTCTATAAAGTCATAGTAAAGTTTAATAAAATGTATATGAATAAAGCATATTATTTAGGATCTAATTATACAACGAATGATGAATCATTAGAACGAATATATTGTGTAAAAAGTTAAGATGTAACTATCAATCATAATGTGAATTTTCATATTCACGTATTTAATAAAACAAAAAATGCTTTAAAATACAGGATTTATTATAAGAAACTAAAAAAAATTCGACTTAATTGCCATGCCTCAGAAATTTGGTCTCCCGCTTGTAAATTATATGGTAAACAACTTAAAAAATTTCAAAAACATTTTCAAGATACATTTATTTTTTAAAAATATCATTATTCGGCCTTTTGTTACAAAATTTCGTACAACAGTCCACTTTCTGAATTTAATTTAATGTCTCTCGCCAGTCTTAGATTACTTGCTTGGCAACTTTTATTGTATAAAATATTCAACGATCTATTGGATAATAGCGAAATATTGGCACAAATCCAGCTTAATGCTTGAACTTAATCGTCAATTATTACAAAAACTAAACATCACATCATCTAAAAATTCAACAATGTTGAAAATGTGTTCAAAATTAAATGAAATATGCAAAACATGGGATCTAGATTTCAGCATTTCTTATATTAAGTATAAACATTTTCTTAATAAAATATTTAATGTAGTTGATTTAAAATAATTATGCTATATCTACTTGTTACTCTATAATCTTTTATTTATACCAGTATTTATCAATTTTTTTTATTTGTCTCTTCATATTTACATTTGTTGTCTTGTATTTATTTATTTCATTTTTTTGACACTTTCTATGTTGTTTGTTGTTTAGGCTACTCAACTTTCCGAAGACAGGTTTTAATCTCATAAGTGACACCAATAAGGCATCACTCATGAGGCAACTAAGCAAAGAGATAATAGGCTAGCGTGTTATAAGCAACCATTTGCACTGTCTATTGTAACTGGGACTTTGCCCTTTTACAGACAGACAGACAGAGACAGACAGACAGACAGACAGACAGACAGAGACAGACAGACAGAGAGAGACAGACAGAGAGAGACAGACAGACAGACAGACAGACAGACAGACAGACGACAGACAGACAGACAGACAGACAGACAGACAGACAGACAGACAGACAGACAGACAGACAGACAGACAGACAGACAGACAGACAGACAGACAGACAGACAGACAGATAGATAGATAGATAGATAGATAGATAGATAGATAGATAGATAGATAGATAGATAGATAGATAGATAGATAGATAGATAGATAGATAGATAGATAGATAAAACATCATTGCGAAGGGTGTTGTAATTTTGCATTGTCTCAAGACAGTCTAGATGTGAACTCAGGACAAAGTTCTTAATGAGTCGTACGCGGCATTAACTTACATCAAGGCTTTCGAAGTTCATTGATAAAATAAGTTGCAGTCCATTTAACGAGATGTCAACTTACACAACAATATCTAGTAACTGGTGCCTTGCAGTTATGCAACTGAAATACCATGAGAGTTACGAGTGCATCAAACTCTTAAGGTTTGCAGATGTGATTACGTAACTTGGAAATATGTTCTACTCACAGAAAAATAAATACATAACGATGACTACACAAATGGATTGGTTTATCAAATATATAGTATTGCGCAGCGTATTTCTGTAAAACCATTTCATTTGCAACAAGGTTCTTACATCCTTTCTATGTACTGAGAATCCATACTTATTGATAATAACTTTACAAGATTCTCATGGCTTCGGCACGTGGCTGATACCACAATATTCACTTAATTCAATTTTATTATGTAACTACGGCAACCTAAAGAAAACCCTCACTTACATTTCACTCGTGGTATGGTCATACATGTAGTCTTTAAAGTCAAGAATGATAAATATTGCTCTTACAGAAAATTCCAAGGTTAAATGCGCAAATAATGCAGTATCTCGATGATGGTGAAAATAATAAAAAGAAAAAACAGGAGAATAAATGGAAATCTACCTAGATTCTAGTCTCTTAATGTGAAAATAATTAACAAAACTGTATTATTTTTTCCGTCGAATGTACAGTCTTTCTTAAAAATATACCAGGTATTTCAGAAGGAGTCCACAACACTTTGGCAATATGTTTCGTGGGTAAAATTACACGATTTAAGCCCGTATATTTATATCCGAAAATAGGTGGTTTTCGATTAAACTCTAGAGACAAATTGGACCATCTAGCGATTCCATGTGCTATACTTGTTTTGTCGCGATACCAAGCGGACAATGAATCACGCAGAGTCGACTTCAAGCTACATTTAATTCTACAATTCACAATATACTTAATGGCCACCACGATCTCCAGACTTCTCTCCACTCGATTCTTTCGGTGAGGTGATAAAAAGGCCTCACTGCATGACACCAGGTTTCATATCACAGAAAAGCTGCGATGACTAATTCTTTGTTTGATGATGGAAGAGTGGAACAGAGAAAAATTCTCTCGGCATCAGGATTTGAACCCGGGTTTTCAGAATGAGGATAGGCCACTAGAGGAAACCCAAGAGGTGAAACTTAAACTGAGAGCATTCGATCCGACATCGGGATGGGAATCCGGTGTGGCTTAGTGGATAAAGCGTCAGCACGTATAGCTGAAAACCCGGGTTCAAATCCCGGTGCCGGAGAGAATTTTTCTTTGTTCCATTCTTCCATCATCGTATGATGACGCAGAATTTCTGCACTGAAATATCATATGTACTTCGGTACATCGTAATATATAATATGTAATTCCTTGTTGCTGCAGACGAAATAAGAAACACTGCTTTGAGAACATGAGTAGTAAAATAGAAAAAAATATGTACTGTATGTACGATATGCGCGGTCTGTTGTTGACATTGGATATTAATATTTTTGTGAACAAATGAATATAGCCGCGTTTAAAAAAAAAATGAATGTCGTCCATGTTATTATTACAATCAATATTCATGTAATTTTTTAAAACAAAATTAATGTTACAACAGAGCATTACAAATTTATTCTGTCCACACCTGTGGAGTAACAGCGCGTGTGGCCGCGAAACCAGGTGGCCGGGGTTCGAATCCCGGTCGGGGCAAATTAGCTGGTTGAGGTTTTTTCCGGGGTTTTCCCTCAACCCACTTTGAGCAAATGCTGGGTAGATTTAGGTGCTGGACCACGGACTCATTTCCCCGGCATTATCACCTCCATCTCATTCGGACGCTAAATAACCTAACACGTTGATACAGCGTCGAAAATAACCTACTTAAAAAATTATTCTTCAAACTTCCGCACAGGTAGTTGAAGAGCAGTATCGTTACCAAACTCAAATATTCGAAAGTGCCACAGATTATTAAATCAATAAAATCGTCTTTCTTTCTTAAGATTCGATAAACAAACCTATGAAGCTTCATTTCTTATTCTGTCTATCCAAGCTCCTGCCCCATACAATGCCACACTCCACACAAAGTACTTCACTGGTCTCTTCCTTAGTTATTTTTCAAGAGGTCCGCAGAAGATGCTCCTTTTCTATTAAAAGCTTCCTTGGCCATTGCTATTCTCCTTCTGACTTCCTGGCATGTTACTGCTTATAGTACACCCCAAGCATTTGAAGCTGTCCACTTGCTCTACTGCCTCATTTAGTATTCGCAAGTTTACCTTCTTTATTTTTCTTCCTATGACCATGGTCTTCGTCTTGTTTGCATTTACCTTCATTCCATACTGTTCACAGCTGTCATTTAGCTCCAGCAGCATATCCTTTAGTATCATCTCCTCTTCTGCTAACAACGCCAAATCATCACCAAATCTTATGCACTTTATTCTTCTTCCTCCTACCATCAACCCTGCCATGTTCTGAAAACAGTTATTCTCTAAATCCTCCTAATAGATGTTTAACAGGGTAGGTGGTAAAGGACAACTTTGTCGTATTCCTCTCTCAATTCCACTGCCTTCTGGCATTAACCTATGGCCATGGTGAGCTAAATGATTGTGTAACAGTGTGAAGATTTACTTCGCAGAAATATTAGACGAAATCTGCAGCTGGATATTACTGAACAGCACAGAGTTGTTAAGGGAAGGCACGGCCGATGTAATAAGCAGCAATTAGAGTCGTCTCATAATTCTTCATTTAGAGCCGACCGCGTCAGTTGAAGAGCAACAACTTAATATTTGTGGAATTCTTATTTATCACTTTCGCATGTTTTCGTGAAACACAACACCGCACTTCACTCAGCGCTGTTAAACATGTTTATTTACAAGGCACAAGCCCCACTTAATTATGTAAGTTGCTTGAGATAAGTTGTGACGACATATTGTTTTTAGTACAGCGCTCGGCTTTTGTTTATGCCTGGAAAAAAGACACTACAACACATGCAGATCTTATGCGGGAACTTAACCGTCAGCGGAAGAGGGAATTAGAGATATCCACAAGAACTGCATTACAGTGCGTCCCGAGCTAAGGGCACCAAGACGAGAGTTTTCATCATACACTGCTCCGCCGATTTAGTGCAAGGCGTTTGAGTCTAAAGAAACCAGGAAAACAGTACAACGTGGTCTGTTATAACGAGAATCCAAGCCCCCGTATACCGGTAAGGCATCATGTCACAAACACGTTCACGTCTGAGTATTTCTGACAAAGCAAATATTATTCAACGCCTTGAAAACGGCACAGATTATAAGGATATCGCTCGAGATTTTAAGAGAATATTTACTTATTTATTTCCTTATTTAATTATATACTTACTTATTTACTTACTTACTTATTTAATTGTTTACATATTTATTTACTTATTTCCCTATTTAATTATTTACTTATTTATTTAACTATTCTTCATTTATTTACTTATTTATTTAACTATTCTTCATTTATTTACTTATTTAATTATTTATATATTTATTTATTTACATATTTACTTATTTAATTATTTACTCATTTATTTATTTAATTATTTATTTATTTACTTATTTAATTATTTATTTACTTATTTTTTATTTAATTATTTATTTACTTATTTAATTATTTATTTACTTATTTCATTATTTACTTATTTCATTATTTACTTATTCATTTAATTATTATTTATCAATTTACTTATTTAATTATTTGCATATTTATTTACTCATTTCCTGATTTAATTATTTACTTATTTATTTCCTTATTTATTTATTTACTTATTTATTTCCTTATTTATTTATTTAATTATTTCCTTATTTATTTATTTAATTATTTCCTTATTTAATTATTTATATATTTAATTACTTATTTCCTTATTTAATTATTTACTCACTTATTTATTTAATTATTATTTATTTACTTATTTAATTATTTATTTACTTATTTCCTTATTTAATTACTTATTTATTTAATTATTTCCTTATTTAATTTTTTATATATTTATTTACTTATTTCCTTATTTAATTATTTACTCATTTATTTATTTAATTATTATTTATTTACTTCCTTATTTATTTACTTACTTCCTTATTTAATTATTTATTTATTTATTTATTTAATTATTTCCTTATTTTATTATTTATATATTTATTTACTTATTTCCTTAGTCCCGCGCCGTGGCGTCGTGGTCTAAGGCATCCCGCCTAGGACTCGCGTTACGGAATGCGCGCTGGTTCGAGTCCTCATGGGGGAAGAAATTTTCTCATGAAATTTCGGCCAGTGTATGGGACCGGAGTCCACCCAGAATCGTGATGCACTTGGGGAGCTATGATAGGTAGCGAAATCCGGTTGCGAATACCAGCTATAACGGCTCGGGGGATCATCGTGCTAACCACACGATACCTCCATTCTGGTTGGATCATCGTCCACCTCTGCTTCGGCATGTGGGCGTGAGGCCAGCAGCCGGCTGGTCGGTCTAGGCCCTTCACGGGCTGTAGCGCCAAGGATTATTATTATTATTATTACTATTATTATTATTATTATTATTGTTATTATTATTATTTATTTCCTTATTTAATTATTTACTTATTTATTTATTTAATTATTTATTTACTTATTTAATTATTTACTTATTTCCTTATTTATTTACTTATTTATTTAATTGCTATTTATTTATTTAGTTATTTAATTATTTATTAAATTATTATCCATAACACTGTTACTTTCTCCATACAAAAACAGACTGGTGATGGCAGAATGAAGATCCAACATATCCGAGCAGAAGGTTACTACCAACCAGTCAGAAGTTTCTATTAATCAAAGTTTGGTCGAAATGAATTATATTTTTGACGTATTTCCTCGCACCGAGTATGGACAGCCGTTTTGTTGTATTGTATTGCATTTATTTACATTTCATGGTATTCGTACAGCTAGAATATGGAACAAGTCAAAAAAATCTTAATAGTACACAAAGTCTTAATTATAGTCACAGTCTAGTTGAAATATATATAGAAGAGTTTTACAATATAGTCCATTAGTACAACACAAGGGGTTAGTATCAATACTTTATACAAGACAGAAATATTCATTCAGCGTTGTTTAATGTCATGAATTCACCTACAGAATCGAAGGCGTGAGAAATTAGGTACTTCTTTAATTTGGCCCTAAATAACCTTATGTTTTGAGTTTCATTTTTTATATCCATACTGACACTATTAAAAGTTTTTACTGCCATATAACGCACTCTTTTTTGATAGCACGATAGACTTGCCGATGAAGTATGAAAGTCATTTTTGACGTGTATTTATGCTATGATCTGTTGAATTAGTTACAAAGTTTTCACGATTACATAGGAGAAAAATTATTAGTGAAAAAATATACTGACAAGCCATGGGCATTATTTGTAGTTTTTTGACAATAGTCCTACACGATTCCCTAGATTTGGTACCTACTATTATTCTAATTACTCTTCTTTGTAGTAGGAATATACTGTTACTATCTGTGGAATTTCCCCAGAATATTATTGTAAAACTCATTACCGGGTGGAAGTATGCAAAGTATGTTTCTAAGGTATTGATATTTTCAATCTCTTGCATAGATCTAATAGCAAACATGCCGAATTTAGTTGTTTGATTGTATAGTTAGTAGGAAATGATCTTCCAGATACTACTACTACCTCTAAGTGATCAATAACACGGTTATGGAATGTCATTTCTGTTACAGCAATTTCAGGTGGAAGATTTTGAAATGTTTCGTGCGATCAGGCCGAAAAACAACTATGAAAAGACCAGTTGTGGAAAAAGCTACTAACTATGAAGCCTCCAGTAACGAAGTCTGAACACTTGTCTCACAGACATTAAACACAACTCCAATAATTATGATAACTTCGTCACATATCGCTCATGAATCATTTGATTGCTGTCATGACTGGAAGGAGTCACCGGCGAGACACACTTGGCAGATCATCTGGAAGTCACGTGAGAATCGTCAATTCAGTGCACGTACAGAAGCTTGTCTGCACCTCCATCCCGAGTAATTGTTCCTGCAAGTGTGCATCACTTCTAAGAGCAAGGCTGTCCTAGTAAAAGTACCCCAGATGCGACCTATATACAGGGGTTTTCAAAAGAAATGGGCAACAATTAATTTCTCATATTTCCTTTATTTTCTATACAACATTAAACATTCTGTCACTGAAATGGGATTTTTTTGCATCACCATGACAACGAGTTGGTTTCTTTTCGATTGTTCTGGTGCCCGTGTTATGAGTAGGCATTTTCCTGTAACTTGGCCTGCAAGATCACCAGACATTAACCTAGCATATTATTGGTTGTGGAGCTATCTGAAAGAGTGTTCTCAAGCAAACCTACGACAATTATTATTGATGAGTTGAAGGACACCATCGCACAAACTGTAGCTAGCAGATATTCCAGAACCGAACTTAGAGCTGCCTATACAGCATTGAACAGAGGCTGTTACTTATACAAGAACAAAATGGAGGATATATACGATGAAGTTATGGCAATGGGTTCTGATGCAAAAAATCCTTCTTTTTTTGTGTATTATGCTAGTGCCAGAATTTTTAAGATTGTGTAGGAATGAAAAAAAAAGGATCAATTAAAGTTACCTCTTAATTTTGGACAACCTTATGTATTAGCCTACTATATACTGTCCCGAAATCTCCAAATAATTTGCTCATTCCCTGAAGAGTGGAGATCTTGTAAGCATTCGACGGCTCAATATTAAATATTCAAAGTGTAAGGGAATTGAGTGTCTTCACGCTGTCTTTAGAAGAAGCCTTTTTGGGTAATCCAGCGTGTTGGTCTTCAGCCAGGCATAACGAGTCCAAAGAGACAGGTGAATACTGAGGTTTAGCTATATTGCCCTGAATAGGTTCTTGCATGTAGGCCTAGTTACGAAACGTTGGAGTTTTAAGTCCTAGCACAAATTTAGGATTATCCAGGAAGTTTCTGAAATTTAAAAACGTCTTACACTCGTATGTTTTATTTATCCATTTAATGTATTCATTCTAATCCCATTGCTATTCCTGACCTTCGTTATTCTTTTTTTTCTCCTCATCATTTGAAGTTACATTAAAAAATTCTCTATTTTCATCAACATAATTTCCTCTAATACATTCCAGTTTTCTTCTACCATTCATATCTCGCCTTCTCACGTACTTAAATTCATTTCTTCATCTTTCATATTCCTCAACCTTCTTCCCATTATACTTCGTCTATCACTTCTCATCTTCCTTCATCCTCTCTTTCGTCTCTCCATTCTTTTTTCTTCATTTTCTTCTTCCTTCTTCTCCTTCGTTCTTTTTCCAACTTCTTTATCTTCTTCTCCTTTCTTCCTCCATCTTCTTCCCCTTCTTCCTCGATCTTCTTCTTTCGTCTCCCTCCATCCTCTATCAACTTCTTTCTTCCTCCATCTCCTTCCTCTATCTTTTTATCCTTCCTTCTTTCTCCATCTCCTCCTTCCTATATCTCCTTCTCCATCTCATTCTTCCTCTATCTTCTTAACCTTCCTTCTTCCTCTATCTTCTTATCCTTCTTTCTTCCTCTATCTTCTCATCCATCCTTCTTCATCCATCTCCTTCTTCCTCTATCTTTTTCTCTATTTCCTTCTTCCTCTACCTTCTTCTGCATCTCCTCTCCTTCTTCCTGTATCTTCTTATCCTTCCCTCTCCATCCATCTCCTTCTTCCTCTATCTTTTTCTCTACCGTCTTCTGCATCTCCTCTCCTTCTTCCTGTATCTTCTTATCCTTCCTTCTTCATCCATCTCCTTTTTCCTCTATCTTTTTCTCCATCTCCTTCTTCCTCTACCTTCTTCTGCATCTCCTTTTTTCTCTATCTTCTTACCCTTCCTTCTTCTTCCTCTATCTTCTTACCCTTATTCCTTCTTCCTCTATCTTATCCTTCCTTCTTTATCTTCTTATCCTTCCGTCTTCCTCTATCTTCTTTTTCTACCTTCTTCCTCCATCTCCTTCTTCCTCACTCTTTTTCTCCATCTCCTTCTTCCTCTATCTTCTTACCCTTCCTTCTTTTTCCTCTATCTTCTTTTCCTTCCTTCTTCCTCCATTTCTTTCTTCCTCTATATACTTATCCATCTGCTTCCTATATCTTCTTCTCTTTTCTTTCTCCATCTTCTTCCCCTTTCTTCTTCCTTGACTTCCTTTCTTCTCCCTCCATCCTCCATTAATTTCTTCCTTCTTCCTACATCTTCTTATTCCTCCATCTTCTTCTCTCTTCTTCTTATAACTTCTTCCTCCACCTCATTCTTCCTGTATCTTTTTCTCCATCTTTTTTTCTTCTCCTTCCTTCTTACTCCAATTTCTTTCTCTATCTTCTCCTTCCTTCTTCCTCCATATTCTTTCTTCCTCTATCCCCTTTCTTCTTCCTATATCTTCTACTCTTTTCGTCTTCCTCCATGTTCTTCTCCATCCTTCTTCCTTCATCTCCTTTTTTTCTTCCTCCGTCTCCTCCGTTTCTTCTTCCTCCACTTTCTTTTACTTCCACCGCTTTCTTCTCCTTCCATTTTCTTCTCACCTCCCTTTTTCCATCTCTTAATAATACTTGTTACCTATTCCCTTTCCGGCTTCCTTATTCCTTCGTCATTCTTCTCTTCACATTTCTTTATCTTAATCTTTTATCATTCCCGTTCTCACCCGTCTTCCCTTCACAAGTGCATTAACCCAACTCCTTCACCAGCAACATTACATGGTTCACCATTATGAAGGCAGGCAGTCATTCCTTTAGAAAAGGGTCGATTCAGCCCTCAAGTAAAAAGCGTGTAACAAGCAGCAGCATGGGGATTGAGGACCGGGCAACTGAACGCCGTCCATGACAGCCAGAAGGCTGCGCGAGCGAATGCAGTGGCAGGCGATTACCGTGATGAGAGTGTGATGTGAGTGAGGTTACGTAACGGAAGACCCGGCTTCACGACCGGCGAGACAATGGAGCTTCCCACAGATCGTACGGACGCCAAGGCCGAGAGCAGTGCAGATCCCGGGCTGTGAGGCTCAGTCGCAACGCATATCCATCACCTGCTTCATCCGGAGTCTGCATACAGCAGCATAAAAAAGAGAGGATTCCACGTTAAGAAAAAAAGCATTGGCTTTATAGGTCTTGTCTAATAAATTGTATAAGCTGTGTGGTAGCTAGGCGTTTCTATGGCAACTGGTCATTTGATAGAATAGCCCCATATGCTGAATGCTTTTTTCTTAACTTGGAATGCGCTACAGAACGGTTTGAGCATTGCATGAAGGCACGGACTTCAAACACAGATTGAAAGGAAATGAAAATCCTGGCGGAGGAAATCTGAACCAATACCGAAGACAAAAATGAGGTGTTTTACACAAAATAAATGTACATCCAAGGTGGAGTGTAAGGGATTAGGGATTTACGTCACCCGTATATGTGTTGGATTTTTTTTTCACGAGCAATAGAACCGAAAAAATGCTTAAGATAACAGCTTAGCTTATTCCTCATCCTTCTTATTCAACAGGTATCTAAAGCTATCTAGCTTTAAAGAAACAGAAACGAAACCGTGAAGTGTTGGGAATGATAATAATATAGAAAGAATTCACATTTCTCTCTGAATTTTTCCTACGAAAGATAGTCATTACAGAAGACCATTTTTACTTTAGAGTTCATGGTAGGCACGCTAATGAGATTTATGAGTTATGGATCAATATTAACATTATGAAACAATTTGCCACGCTATAATATTTAACACATCATTGTTGTCATAGCAACCTCTTTCTTCATAGACCATGATATCAAACTACCCATCATTATAAATCAGATGCCATTTCTTTATTAATTGTTATACAGGGTGATTCACGAGGATGTACCATCCCTTACGGAGCTTATTTCCGAAGACATTCTAAGCAAAAAGTGTCATATAAACATTTATCCTAATCTCAATGTTTTCAAAGTTCCATTAATTTGAAGATGTTAGTTTTACGGGTAAAAACTTATTACAAATAGAGAAGGAACTATTCAGAAGTTCTTTAATTGGCTAATGTTCCGAAGCTAAAAATGTGTTAATTGCTTTGTACAGATATTATTTTTCAATTTTTAACTAGGAATAACATCAATATTACGCACTTATCACAAAAATTATTACAAATCATACGACGTTAGGAACTTGATTTTTTACAGTTTAATTACACACATCCTAATGTGCATTCTTAAAGAATTTACAAGAGTGGCGTGATTTGTAACAATTGTTGTGATAAATGCGTAAGAAAATGTAATTTTGTAATTAAAAATCTAAAAAACAATTCTGTACGAAGCAACTATGGAATTCACAACACATTTTTATCTTCAGAATACTAGCTAATTAAAGAAATGATACTCCTGAATAGTTCATTCTTTATCTGTAATATTCTTTTACTCTAGAAACTCAAGAATAATGGTACTTTACAAACAACGTCAAATTAGTGTAATTTTGAAAATACTGAAATTAGGACAAATGTTTACATGACATTTTTTTCTCAGAATGTCTTCGGAAAAAAGCTCCGTAAGGGACGCTAAATCATCGTGAATCACCCTGTATAACGCTGTCGTACAAAATAATAATAATGTATAAAACACGTTTATAATGTTATAGGTCTACAGTCATTGCATTCGTCAAATTTAGGAATCTCGCTTCGCTCGTTGCCTAAAAATTGACTCGTGCCACAAAGTATAACATTATAAACTTGTTTCATAATATACTATTTCGATAGGCCTAGGTTTTAAAATCTATTTACACTCATAGGAGGGTCCATAAAGGGGATTACAGGTAACCTGTTCCACTATTGTAAAATTCAGGAAGAAAAATTTCCGTACGTCCGTTCTTTGATTTCGGTACTTTATTTTAAATTTATTTATTTATTTATTTAATAATAACATATACATAAAAACGTTACATTAAAATACCCCGAAAGAGCAAAGCTCGTGTTCGGGGACAGTTCCGTTACATAGATACACATACTTTGTAGACAAAATACTTAAGAAAAAAGCTCACATAAAGATTGCAATAAAATTAGTAAATAATAATACTAATAATAACTGAGTGAAAAAAGAGACGATGTTTAGATTGATGGATTAATATTAAATTATTATTAGTAGTATAATTAGTGCAGGTCATGTTGATATAGTAACCAAGATAAAATAGAAAAATACACTTAGGATAGAAATAAACTTGTTTTACAATACATGGTACATAATATATATATACAGGGAAGTCTGTCATATAAATTTTTTAATTCTGGATCTGAAAATTTCATTGCTTAAAGTAGTCAATTCTGGATGAAATTTTATTATCGAATTATATAGCCGTGGACCATAATTTGTACTGTGTAGTAAAGCAGCAGATGTGAAACATTTAGGTTCAACTAATTTAAGAATTTCATTTCGTCTTGTATTATGATCATATGGCTGAGCTACAAATTTCATTCTGTTTTTATGATAGAATTTCATTAAAGAGTATTTATAAATTTGGTCAATTCTAAAAACATTCAATTCAGAATGGATCAAATTTGTTGGATAATCCAGTCGCCTTTTCAAACAAATTTTGATTATACGTTTTTGCAACATAATTAGAGGAAAAAGAGCAGTTTTTGTAATGCCTCCCCATCCAGTTATACCATATTGGATAACAGATTCAACTAGAGCCAAATAAACCAAACGTAATACATGAGTAGGCAAGTAATGGCGAAGGTTTACAAATTTGTAAATTGTTTTACGTATCCTGTTACATAAAAAGGATGATAAAATGGATGATCATCTTTCCCGTAAGACGTAGGTTTTCCCAAAAGAGCTCGAATTTCTCCCATTGGTTTAAACCAGCCGCGGCGAAAATGCGACTCACGAGCACATTGTGGCTCGCAGTGCATTTCCCTCGCTTCCTACCTACAACCCCCACCCTCTCACTCACTGGAGTCAAACTCCGTTCCATTTGTATTTGTCTCGGACCTGCGAGTGGCGTATCGTCGCAATATCTCTCTCGAAACCATGTACCTCTACAAAAACGAAAGTTTCAAGTAGGATGGGAGGACGCATTTTTTTTGCTGACAATATGATGATAATATTAAATGTATGATTTGTTCACAAGTATTACTAGGAAAACGGTTGTATAACATAAAACGGCATTATAAGGTACTACATGTTACTGATGAAACATTAAAAGGTTAAGTGTTATTATTATTATCATTATTATTATCATCTCTGTACGTCGATCCTTTTTCAGCAGATGTACGAATAATGCGGTTAGATGTTCAATTTAAACTCACAGATTTACAATGTGATGTTAAATGAAAGCTATATGTAAGGACTTGACAAATGTTGAACTTTTCAAATCTTTGGAAAAAAAATATTTGAAGCTTCGTTCTTTCGCTTGCTCTGTTGAAGCCATGTTCGCTGTAACTTACGTTTGTGAACAATTATTTTCAACAATGAAAATAGTAAAAATCAAATTTAGATCACGACTGACAGACAAATAGGCTACCTTCTCGATCAACTACGATTGGCAGTAAGTGACATAATCCCTGATTTTGAAACTTTGTCGCAGAGACATTCTGAAGACAATTAATTTTAGGTTGTGATAATGTGTCCTATGTTTTCTTGTTCATTTCTTTCTTCGTTACACGTACTAAACATTAGTTTGTAGCCTTGTACTGTATAAAATTATATTTAAGTGCTTGACGTAAGGAAAATGAAAATCCTGCATTACTCAGGTGGGGTGTGGTAAATCCCGGTGCGTATATTTCAACGAAAATCTAAGAGATGGAGCTAGTGTGTACTCTGTGCATCTGTATACTTTTCAATCACATCTAGAAGAGTTCACTTAAGAAATTGTTTAAGTGAACTAAGAATATTATATTTAATTGCGTTTACCTGATTTCTGAAACTTGCGGAAAAATATATTAGTTATTTAAAATGGGGTTTGTGAAACCCCACCTGAGCAATGGTGAGAATATTTATAACATGAGTAACGCAGGGTTAATAACCAGACAGTTGGTTCACTTCCCCTTCAGGTGTCCGCCTCCCTCCATAGGTGCTATGCACGTTGCAGCTTACACAGTGGCGCGGCGCATGATGGCATTTTCGCTACGGCTGGTTTAAACTATGAACTAAAAACAAAGCAAAATTGACTACGTATTTGCATTAATTTTTTTTGCTTATTTTTAGGTCCTCCCTAAAGTTTTTCTATATATTAATTAACACTGTGTATATACATGTATTACATGAGATTCTATATATCGCAGCTGAACCTCTAGGTCTAGGCAGTTAAGGGGAGAGTATGGTATTTTTTGGTGAAAAATGAGTAAATTTTCAAAAAAAAAAAACAAAAATTCTTTAAAATGCTCTGTGATATGTGTGGAATGTATAGCATAACATTTTGTGGGTATCTGTGCCCATATCGGATGTTGAGTCGCCATTTTTAAACTTCCTGCGTTATAAATCACTCGCCCACTTTTATTGTTGTTTCCGGCAAATTACATTTTCAAAATTTTTTTTTCTTTAAAATAACCTTTGATATGTGTGAAATGCATTGCGTAACATTTTGTGGGTATTTTTGCCCTTATTGGATGTTGAGATTTCATTTTTAAACTTCCTGCGCTATGGATTTTTAAATCACACGCCCGCTTTTATCGGTTTCCAGTAAATTCACATTTTTTGCTACATTGCCAGACAAAAATGGATATAGTTTAAGAACTATTAAATATACATGCATGAAATTTAGAACACACATTCTTTAGATTATTACGAAACTTTTCTCTGTGACAGAATTTTGTTAATTGATTTTATTTTGAAAATACGTCTGTTTGTTTGCAAGAAAGGAAATCAGAAAATTGTTATTAAATTTTAATTGTTTATTTTACAAACATAGGGACTAATATCAAAATTCTGTTACAGACAGTTTGTAGAACATTCTTTTGGAAATACATTGCAAAAAATTGTTTGAATCTATCTTTAAAAACGGTTTAGATATATCGGTTTTAGTACAATCCTGCATTGGGTATATATATATATTTTTTTTTTTTTCAAATTTGGGCCCCCAAAGATACATATATATATATATATATATATATATATATATATATATTAAATATTTTTATTTGGTTGAGTTGCCACAGCTATGAGCTCTGTACATACAAAAAATTAATATTTTACACCAAATAGGAAAAATGTTTTAAAAAATACTATCCTCTCCCCTTAAAACAGCGTCTAAAGACACGCGTGTAGCTACTGGACAGTCTGATTTCGACTTGTAAAAGACCGGCTTGTGTACAAGTGTAAGCGACGAGTGAATTAACAAGTCGTAGGAGATTCAAATCGTGACATTAGCATCCGCTGAAGAGGTGGCTGACCTTGCGGTCCGTCTTGTTACGCAAGCGTCTGATTTGGTTCCCTCAACTTTTATGAATCCTGAAAATTGTGAACTTCCCTGAACCCAGCAGCAACCCCTTGACCCCTTGCATAACCCTATCGCTTTTCTCACGTTTTTATGCGAATATCTCTCTTCAAATTAGTGTTCTTTTTCATTCTGCGATAAGTAACAAATTCATTACAAAGAAGAAGCAAATTGCTGCGGTTACGTAACAAGGATGATGTGTTAGAATAAGAGTGGAGTCGAATAGACGTCTTCCGTGGCGTTACGTGAATTCTAGTGACATGGTTCAAATGAAATCAAGGGTGTACAAATCTTTCTCTCTTGTCTACTTTATATGGAACACGGGGCGGTATGCTGGGATCCATATACAGGGACATCATTTTATTTTCACTAACATTTCTAATATTAACCTGGCTATACCTTTGCATCAACGATTAAGAAGCGGAAACACCGTTTGCTACCTCCTTCCACGACTGGAGTTCGATGATACTGGCGTAATATACAAACAAATCACTTTACTAGGTATAGGAGGGAAGAAAAGTAGTTCATCCATTTACGTAAGCTAGGAAATATCGCGATTTTGAGTTTGATAATTTTCATTAGGTTTTTATTTAATAAAAATACAGTACAGTAGTAACAATGAGTGTTTTTACTCACGAACTGAGCTGTCCATGTGGATGTATTCATTATGCAGTGTATATTATACTGTCTACAGCACATTAGCGTACAATATAGAGAATGAAGTTAAATTGAAAAATAACCATAATATGGATATTTACTTAAATACATTTTTGAAAATGGTGGCCGTTCATTTCGATACAGGCTTTAGTTCTAATGTGAATATTATCGCACTATAGACTATTGTACGTAATTCCAATTACCAGTTTCGTACTTCGTATCAGTAACTCATGTTGAAATAATTCTGTACCTACTCTATAAAAGAGTACCTTACGTACTGTAAATTCAATCTTCACTTCTGCCCGATCCGAAAAGATAAAATAACTCAGACATGCTATCTACTGTCCGTCCAAGTGGTTACGTCGCAGCGTCGTAGAAAGGGAGGAAATCACGTGACAGTTAATTACTTAACGAGGCCCTTTTATTTAAGTTATTTTAAACAATTGTATAGGTATAATATTACGTAGACGTCCAATTCCTAACAGAAATTAATGTTCCCAGAAAAGAGCTAAGACAGCCCAGCCACTAGCATTTACAGAGAAGCGAATAGAAGTAGGTGGGGGAAACCGGGATGCGACGTAGGCAAATGGAAAATGATGCAATATTGAAAGGTCTTTCGTCACTGCAAAACGCGAACATATTTTTGGAACGTACTGTTTACTATGACCGTAAGGTTACTATGACTGTATATGCGGGTTGGATCTATGTGGAGAACGGTTGAACTTCATTAGCAGAAGGGGTGGGAGTGAAGTACATTAAAAAACTCAGTACAATAAAAATTGAAGTAAAAATAAAATGATGACCCTGTACAACATGAACCTTGAAGCTTGGGACAAATTACCTCGTTGAGGCTTGTTTGCTAATCCCATGTATGTTGAATTCGATTTAGATGAAGGGGATAGAATTTCAAAATTATATATTTATAAAAACCAGATGTCAAGGTTTATGGACAAAATGTCTTTAGACTACTTCCAAAATTTGAGTATCATAAACTTCATGAGTTTCGTTCTGAAATTTAGGTATATTTTGTTCTGCTTATCTATGTGAATAATTTTTTATCTTTAATAAAATCTGTCAAATCAGAGCGCAGGTCCCATTTAAGCAATGAGCGCTTGTTGGCAATATTAAATATTTCTCTCACAGACATAGAACCCGATTTCAAAGAAATCTGTGTACTGTAGTAATAAGAGGTTTTGATATCACTGGAAAAAACTAAATATCTGTAATATAATTAACTAGTGGCTTTTGCAGCAAATGCTGCAAACTAAGTTCATTAGACGTTCAAATATACATTTTTCAGATTTATTTTCAAGAATACCTGAAATTCTGAAAGTTATTTGCTTCCATAATAATGAAAGATACTCTCTCTCGAGCCAATACTGAAGAGAACCACGCATATAAATATCTACACCACACCGCCATTAAGTATATGAAAAAGACCCAATCCCACTTGATTAATAACTATAAAAATATTTGATTTTTAATAATATTATTATCTTACGTAAGTTTTATAGCTTTTACTAACATATATTATATACACTATATAGCCGCCACTCAGTAAAATATAGAAATCAAAATCTGATTTAAGTTATTCTCTACATCTACTTATATAACCCCAAAACGTTTCAATTTTATATATGTATAATTAATGAAAAATAGTCATATCACGGCATTAACTACAATTATATTTCATTTCTAATAGTAATAATGTCATCAAACCACCTCAAGTTTTGTAGTTTTTAATATCCAATACACAGCTGTACCCAGAAAATTACACACCACAGAATCGAACCTGTAAATTATTTTTAGCAAGTTAAGCTTTTAATAACCAATTTAATTTGAGCTCTAAATATGTCAGCATTCTTGCAGATCATGGCCTTCGTGTAATATTGTTTACTGTAGTGTGTGTTTTGTTTTATTCTGAAATGCAACACGGCCGACTTGATGCTCGCTTCGCTTCTCCTGAATGCAATTAGCTAGTTCTCAAAACTGACGACAGATAGATTTTGGAAAATAGGAAAATTGTGTATGAAAATTGACATTTGACTGAAAACTACTATTTTTCCGAAAAACGTTGGGTTCCAAACTTCAAAATGAGGGGCCATTTATTAAAATCCGTTCAGCCGTTTTCCCGTAATTTCCATTACCAGTTCAAATTATATATATAGATGTTATGTTATAATTCTGTCTATTTATATCTATACAGGTAGTAGGCCTATAGAATATTATTGTAATGAATGGTTATACAGTATATTATAATTTTTCTCGAGTTAAATATTCTCTAAGTTGTTTGGACATGTTTATTATTTTAAAAAGAATTGTAAAGAAAACTATCTTTGTACCTAAAGAATACATTCCACCACTGTAGCTCAACACGTCCGCAGTAAAAATCCTGCCAGCTCTTTTCAGTGGTTGTGGCTTCCAGTGCTTTTGAGTCGCAGCGTGGCCATGCTTAATACAGAATAAAACAAGGATACAAGAAGTGCGGCAAAATTGATCAAAGATGGCAAAGGTCATACTGTGAAAAAGAGCAGGGAATGGTTTGGCTGCACTCTAGCGACTAGAAGGAGAACTCGAGACTCTGTCCACTATTTAAATCGTATACAGGGTATAGAACTTGGAGAGATATAGAGAGGTAAATGGATAGAGAGGGTTAGAGATACAAGTCTACTCGACATGCAGAGGTAATAGTACCCCAGTTACCCAAGCAAGTGACGGACTGGCGAACCTTTCATCATGTTTGTCTGTTCGGCTGAATAGAGTCGTTCGACATATTTTATTTTTCGGAAAGGAATTCTGTTAAGGGTAAATGTGTGTAGGGAACAAGATATTTAATAAATGTAATAGATTCATTAACGACTACAATCATGCCATATTCCACTGTTCCCTTCTTGCATTGCTACATTTATCGACATATTCTACATTGTTCATCTCTCTGTTATACGTTTCTGTTGTCCGGTAGACGAGCTTGGGTTGAACGCTAAGATGATGTAATCACGTTCTATGATAATGGGTGTTCAATCTCGAATGGACACTCAGAATAGCATTCATACTTGGTACTGATGCTGCTACCACGCACTTATTTGTTAGCACGGAGGACGTAGCGGATGATGAGCACTTCTTAGCCCAACAGGAAACGCCAATTATAGTTACGAGACAATAGCAGGAAGCCTTCTTACAACAATTACTACTCTCGTAACATGTGATTCTTAGCTTCGCTCTTCAATGATGATATTTTCCCTGTTTATGTAATGCACATCTGTTTTTACGTAAAGATTTCTACAGGACGTGCATAGACGGTATGAAGCATTTCATATAGAGGGTGAAAGAAATTTTGGCTGACACGACGTCCACCATGCGATTCTTTGGCAAAAACAGGCGTAAATAAACTCTTCTGTTTATATAAATACCCAAGCTCGCGAAATGGTTGAAATGTCTGACGGTACTGCAAGGCTATAAGTATGCTCCGATATTTCACTAAATAAATAAACAAACAAACAAATGCATGAGTAACTAAATAAATAAATACATAACTAAATGCATACCTAAATAAATACGTAAATAAATAGATAAATAAATAAACACATAACTAAATAAATACATAACGAAATCAATAAATAAATATATAGAGAAATAAATAAGTAAATAAATTCATAACTAAATAAATAAGTAAATAAAAATATAGATAAAAATAAGTAAATAAATAAATAAATAAATGGGTAGTTAAATAAGTAAATAAATAGATATATAAATACAGAACTAAATAAATAAGTAAATAAATAGATAAATAAATACATAACTAAATAAATAACTAAATAAATACATCATGAAATCAATAAATAAATATATAGATAAATAAATAAGTAAATAAACACATAACTAAATAAAATAGTAAATAATTACACAACTAAATAAGTAAATACATAGATAAATAAGTAAATAAATACATAACTAAATAAATAAATAGATAAGTAAATAAATACATAACTAAATAAATAAGTAAATAAATACATAACTAAATACATACCTAAGTAAATAAGTACATAAATAGATAAATAAATAAACACACAACTAAATAAATAAGTAAATAAATAGATAACTAAATAAATACGTAAATAAGTACATAACGAAATCAATAAATAAATACATAACTAAATAAATAAATAGATAAGTAAATAAATACATAACTAAATAAATAAGTAAATAAATACATAACTAAATACATACCTAAGTAAATAAGTACATAAATAGATAAATAAATAAACACACAACTAAATAAATAAGTAAATAAATAGATAACTAAATAAATACGTAAATAAGTACATAACGAAATCAATAAATAAATATATAGCTAAATAAATGAGTAAATAAATACATCACTAAATAAATAGATAGATAAATAAATAATTAAATAAATAACGAATTAAATGAGTAAATAATTACATAACTAAACGAGTAAATAAATAGATAAATAAATAAGTAAATAAATACATAACTAAATAAATAAGTAAATAGATAATTAAATAAATAAATAAATAAAATAAATAAATAAACAAATAAATAAATAATAGATACATATTTCAATAAGAAGAAGCTTTCAGTTCAGCGCATTTCGTTTTATCGGATTCTTATTTCACATGTCATACATTTTAAAGTGGATCGTGTGTCCCAATTCGGGAAGAATTCCCGTTACCACTTGTGCAATACTCTACTCGCATCTTGCTCCTTAGCAACCCACAACATACCAATAAATGAATTTTAAATATCATCTTATTATATATTACATTCAATTCAGCACCACTCTCTCCTACACAGCTTCATTTCTTATTCTGTTTATCATTTCAGAAGCTGCATTCTTCTCCATATCCACATTTAAAATGCTTCCCTTCACTTCGCCATAATGACCATGTTTCTGCCCCATTCCACACAAAACACTTCACTAATCTCTTCCTTAGTTCTTTTTCCAGAGGTCCGCAGAAGATGCTCCTTTTTCTATTAAAAGCTTCCTTTGCCATTGCTATCCTCCTTTTGGCTTCCTGACAGCAGCTCATGTTATTGCTTATAGTGCACCTCAAGTATTTGAAACTGTTCACTTGTTCTATTGCCTCATTTCGAATTCGCACGTTTACCTTCTTTTTTTTCTTCCGTTAACCATGGTCTTGTTTGCATTTATCTTCGTTTCTTACTGCTCACCATCTCCTTATCCTTGAGCTACGTCTGTAGCCATTTTAAATTTGGTAAAACGCAGAAATAATACAACGAAGTGATTAAGAAGTCCTCGTGCCAAACGTCTGAATTCGTCACACGTGCGTCAGCAGATGCTTAACGCTTTGCGATCACGAAATACTGGACGTTTTTGACGGACGTGAGATGCGGGCAGGAAGTAGGTCTCATTGCCATAAGTGTTTTATACAGGATGTAACATAATAGTGTCATACATTACACGGACACGTTAGGGATGCTGCTAATGAGTTTTAGCATCGTTTCTAAGCGGAAGCTCTAGTGCTAGAATGTGATTCTATTCTCCACTGAATGACAGAGTTGTACTGCGAATTGCTTCTGGACAAATACATCGCCATAATATTGTTTTTATTAGTGATATACAGGCTTCAATGGTCTTCTTGTTTGGTAGATAGGAAAGCTTTCTGCGTCTCTCCTCAGGATGACCCGAAACAAGTGTGGCCTTGTACAGCAAACATTTCTGCGATGCTTGTCGCATCCAATAACCGTGACATTGAAACGAGGATAGACTGTTTTATACGAAATGTGTGTAGACAATACGACAATGTCGTCCGCATCCAATGTTAGAATTAAATACTAGGAAATATTTCTTCAAAACCTTAATCTTCATACTTTCTTCTTCTCCATATCTTCATCCTTTCTCTTTTCATTATCCCGTTTCTAACTTTTCGCCCCTTTCTATTTTCATCTTTACAAAGAAAGTAAAATTCTTTAGTAATGTAATTCTGCACATTTTACAAGTCCTTTGTTTCACAATGGACTGATTGTACAAATTTAACATTGCAATAAATTATGAATAAAGGAAATAAACATATCACATTTATTCAATCCATGCTATGAGTTATTGCACACCATTAAGAGTAAAAATGTAATAATCAATTAAGATTAAATGCAAGGTGGGACAAAGAAACGAGAAATTTTAATTTTGTTGTTGGTAGTACTGTCATTGCAAGCTATCTTGAACCTTACATCCCCTAAGTCTGTCTTTGGAACTGCTCGGTACGGCGTGTACTCATCAACGTAACGGCACGGCAAGGATGCCCCTCCCTCGGGTAACGTGACTCTTTTCAGAAAACGTTGGTTCTTTTACCTTACGGCTCTCTACTGTAAAAGAACTTGGTTCAATACAGACATCATCTTCTCTCGATACTCCGGTTTTGAGAGGAGAACATAGTTTCGTGGCAAGCTTTAATTAACCTGTAATAAGTAAGTATTTAAATATAATCGTGTGTACACTCCTCTCTCATCCGGGCTGGGGACCGGCAATGGAGGAGTTACTACAGCTACTTCTATACATTATATAGGCCTGCATGACTTACACCTTCAGCTAATATTACATATTCTTATAACAATGTTTTACAGGCTTATTATTTGAATTTACATTAATTTACAATTATACACAATCCATATCCCTATCATTGCTGCCATCATCGCTTGTTCTAAAATTAATTATTTCGTCAATGGCATCATCCATTCGGAATTATCTTCTTAATCGTAGACTATGTACTACTTTCTGAACACGATACAATTCTTCGATTGTATCCCGAATAACATGTTGATCGAAGTCGTCCACTTCAACTTTACACAAGTCCTAATTCTGGAATGAAATAATATGTTTAGTAGAACTATAAGAAAATAATAACTTACAACAGTAATTCATTATGTCGTTCACAGTACACACACTATTGTACATAACTATTATAGCAATAATTTCTAAACATTACATACCTATTCTTTCCCGGAGTAGTGTGAGGTTCATTCGGTTGTAATTCAATATTATTCTTAATTCTCTTCACGGAACTAATACTTTTGCCGGAGTATTTAGCCGCTCTCACATATTCCTTAGCAAGAGGTTCCAGCAAATATTTGTTTAATGTTTCCTCCTCGCAACGCTTAATTTTATTACATTTGCGATAATTTCTCTTTCTCCGCTGTGGATAACAGCGTTACTTTTTCTCCGCGGTGGTGTGATTTCACCATAATAACTACCCTGTGGTTGCTGCTCCATGGTAACACTACTGGTACGCAGTGAAGGAAATAGTTCTATGTTTCTTCACAAGAGATTATGCTGCGGAGCATGCGCAAACAACTCAGTTGGCTCCACCCGCGTTACGCGCTTCCTTCCCTCTGCCCCTCTGTCTCCGCTCAGAAGGTTCAAGATAACTTGCATTAACAGTACATGGATTATTTTAGAAGCCTTAGATTTATTATCATTGTTTAGCCTGATTGTTTCAATTGAGGACGTAGCTGCAATAAGGGCCCATATTCCAAAATGCTGTCCTGAGATATAGAGTTGAAATTTTTAAAAACAGTGCAGGACATGTAAAATATATTAAAATAAACAGGTTTATCAGCATTACTGTTCAACATTTCGCAACGAAACGTTGTGGGTATAACAAAGAAACTATGGAGAATCGATTTATGCATTCTCCGGAAAAAGGGCCTATGGGCCCTTATTGCAGCTACGTCCTCAATTGTGGTCATTTAAATCGTAAACCATTGTTCTAATCGATCTACCACATCAAGTAACTCCAGCGCAGCCAAAACAGCATAGCGAAATGTAGTCTTCTGAATGTTTTTTCAGTAGGTTATTTTACGACGCTTTATCAACAGCTTTGGTTATTTAGCGTCTGAATGAGATGAAGGTGATAATGCCGGTGAAATGAGTCCGGGGTCCAACACCATAAGTTACCCAGCATTTGCTCATATTGGGTTGAGGGAAAACCCCGGAAAAAACCTCAACCGGGTAACTTGTCCCGACCGGGAATCGAGCCCGGGCCACCTGGTTTCGCGGCTAGACGTGCTAACCGTTACTCCACAGGCGTGGACTTTTGAATGTTTCTTGACAATGTTTTATATTTTCCATTGTTTAAATATGGTTTAGGAAACTCATATCAGGCCTATAATCTATTTTAGGACATGATATAAATATAACTTATCCACTGTTAGTGACAAAAATACGGCAAGTTTAGCTCTGCTGCTTAGCGACTTTTCGTTAACTGTTGTTAGCGACAATGCATAATGTAAACTCCCAATTGAGGCCATCAGAACAATAGTGATCTAAGTAGCATGGAGATGTTCCGAGATATTTGACTTTCAAAAGTGTGAGATAGCATAAATTCAGTTAACGTACTAAACATTTTACCCAGCACAATGCCAGTAGGTGATGGAACCCATGTATATCACTCTGTCCCTCAATAGACACAACGTTTAGGTGTACGCCAGTTCATAGTGTCACTTTTCTTAAATTTGTTACTTATATCACTAACGGTCTCAATTCTAAATTTGGTGATTTTATATATGTACAATGACGGTAAAAGGAACTATGTCACAAATATTGAGCTAAATAAAGTGGCCTTTACCTCGATATCATGATGAAATAATAATGCTCTGTCTAACTGAATAAATTGCTTAATAGGCTTATTACGCGTGTAGGAGACAGTTCTTTGCAGCACTGAAAAGAGAGCGAAAACAAAAATAAAAATGATAATACCTCAACTTCGTGAAAAAGAATTGGCTGGGTCACTGACTGAGAAGAAATTTACTGGAGGATGCACTGGAAGGAATTGTGTACGGGAGAAGAGCTCAGGGTAGAAGAAGATATAAGATGATAAACGAATTAAGATATATGGACCATATGTGGAGATTAAGAGGAAGGCAGAAAATAGATTGGAGAAAGCTGGGTTTGCAGTGAAAGACCTGCCCTTGGGCAGAACAATGAATGAATGAATCAATGAAACCTGAAAAGTTTTTAAGTAGGAAATTAAATACCGGTATTCATTTTCATTGAATTGACAGAATTACAGGTTGACTATCAGCAGGTGGCGTGTCCTATTTCCAAGGACGGAAGGACTCAGCCTAGCGAATAATCCAGTGACTAAAGACCCAGCGATCCGGAAGAAAACACTGTGAATATGGAAGACTGTTTAAAGGACTTTATAGAAAGGACGGGGCGAACGTGACGTTCGAGAATAGGCCTCTCTGAAGACAAGGTATAAACGTTTGCCATTTAAGTTCTTTCCTTGTCGTTTGCAGCTAGCAGACAAGAACGATATTTCTCGCTCAGTTAAACATGTATCATGTCGTAGCTCCTATGTATTTATTAGTCCCCTTGAGGAGAGGTGCACGGGCATGTAGGCCGCTTGGGTGAACCCATTATACAACCCGGAATGGAAGGGTGTGCTGACCCCCGCGTTACACATTCCCCGCAGGCAGCTCCCAAACTCCCCTAAACAGCCTACAGAATCCCTTTACCTTATCACGTAAAGTTACCCCTCAATTCTGCTTCGATTGGTTGAGGGAAAACTTCGAAAAAACCAGGATTTGAACCCGGGCCCGCTCGTTTGACGGTCAGACATGCTAGCCGTTATTCCACAGCGGTGGACTCGTAGCTCCTATGATATTCAATCCCATTGTAATTTTTATAATTGATAAGTCAATGTCTAAGGAAATTAGAGAAAAAATTCGAAATCAATATCATTTTTGAAAAAAAAAAAATAACTTCGTAGTGATATGTTTGGAATAGACATTTGAACCTTCAAAAGTTGGTCAGCGGCAAACGTTTTTATTTTTAACTTTTGATTGTAGATCAAAGCAGATAAATGTTGAGATAGAGTGGGAATTACAGTCAACTTCGGATATAGGCCTATTGAATCTCTGCGGACTTGTATATTTCCGAGGTTCACTATATCCGAAGTGTCTCTCCCCTAACCTTAAATGACAGAAATGAATGAAATTGTGAACAAGAAAATAAAATATTTCATTTTTGTGGAATGGATTACACTGTATATTGTGTACTTTTATTCACGGTTGATTTACTTAAACTATGCTCTCGACCCACGTCCGCTTGCGAAAGACCACGTTCAATGTCACTTATAATATTTGCCTTATCTTCCAAAGGAAACACTTTACACTTCGACATTTTTATACAGTACATTCACTGTTGGAACACTAGAAACAGACTGATCAAGTAGAAATGACAAACACTGTTATGGTGTGACTGCGTACTCAGCCTTGGAATTTCCCGGGTTACTTAAAGGAAACTGGGAGATGGTTGATGGAGTTTGAAAGCCATCGAAATCTTACCTTCATGTGAGCACTGGACATAATGTCCGACCCCTTTTAATAAAGTAAGGCAATTTCATTTTCCGTTCTTTGGATGCTATCCGTCATAATGGAAATGTTTCTGAGAACAAAAGGCAACCCTTTGACGGTGGAGGATTATAAATAACAGTAGAGTAGTGTGCCTGAGAACAGAATGTTAAACCTTCGACGGTGGAGTGAGGCAAGGTCGTCAAGCATTGCCTGGATTTACAGTACAGCTCATTGTCTAGGAATCACTAATCCTACCTTTGTCCTTTGACTAAAGGAGTAAGAAACTTATAATGTTGTTCTCAACACATTTTTTTAATTTTAAACAAGAAGGTCTGACTTCAAATAAGAATTTGTCAGGATACAACTCTTGTAACTTCAATTTTTAAGGTTCACTATAACCGAAGTGAGGGATCACTATAAACGGAAATATTAATGTACTTTTAATGTATGTGGGTCGGGACCAACGATTTAGGTTCACTATAGCCGAATGTTCACTATAACCGAGTTCACTATATCCAGAGTTGACTGTATTTTTAAAAGTCGTCGCTTCTCAAAACCTTTACTGGTTTCCGAGTTATAGACAGTTAAAGAAAAAAGCATTTTCGCTTGGTGAAGGACTCAAGACTTAACTGACGTTCGCCTCACATTTGGGGCAAACCTCGGAAAAAAACAGATAATCCGCGTAAGCGTGATTCGAACTTAAGCCTCAGATGTAAATCAAACTAGCTACCACAGGTCATTTTCCTTCGATTTTTCATCCTGTCATTTCTTTTTTCTCTTCTCCTCGCTCATTATCCCCCATTTCTTCCTACTTCTCTTCTCGCCTGCCCCTTCCTCTTTTTTTCACCGCTATTTCTCCTGTTTTTCTTTCTCCGTTCCTACACATTTCTTACACTCGCCCCTCCTTCTCGTATTTCTTCATCCCCCTATTTTTCCTTCTCTTTGATCTTTTTCTCCTCTTTCTTCTTCCTTTCGCCTCTTTCTTTCTTCATATTTCTCCGTTTTCAGTCCTCATTCTTTGATGGTTTGAATATTCGATAACTTTGCTTTTCTGTCATGTTTCCAGCGATAGAAAGAAAAATCAACAGAATCTTCCCTTATCGATGAACTGTCGTAGCTTCCTTCCTTGACGGCATCTTTAATAATTAAGCTTGAAGTGCAGCCGCCCGATTCTCAAAGCATTTCCTTCGCATTCCCACCTGTTTCGCATGAATGATACTTGATAATTCTAAGAGCGCGTATTAGAACAACAGAACCGGAAATATTCACACTTCTCTAAGTTCCTTCATAGACTTCAACACTCCTCAATGTAATCATATTTAGGGCCTATAAGTGGGTCTAAAGATTTCTTTGTTCAACATTCCTTCAATTCGCAACGGAAATTCCTCCACCTACTTTCACAGAAGGCATGGATGTAGAAGGTTTACGTGAAAAGAAAGGGAGATTCGCCAGTTTTTGTAAGGTCATTATTAGGGACATTGTCCAGGAGGCTCAAGATTAAGTATTACTGGAGTTTTTAAGTGAACGACGTGCGTGCTTCTAACAAGCAAAGTACCTTGACTGACGTCTCACGCCACTCTTGTTTAGGCAAGTTGGGCAGAAGAAAATATGGACAACACTAATATTTACAATTTAAATTATTTACACTATGTACACTAGAAATCGCCATTTTTACTATTTACACTATAGGAAAGAATGTAGGTCTACATTGATCAAACATTATTTACACTATTATGTACAGTGTTGTATATTGTAATGCAAGGTATTTTATTTCGTAATACTATAGCCTACTTATTTTGTAAATAGTCTAAAATAGTGTAAATAATGTTTCTATAACTTATTATATAGCGAATTCAGAAATGCATATAGAGTGTTAGTTGGAAGGCGGGAGGGAAAAAGACTTTCGGGGAGGCCGAGACGTAGATGGGAAGGTAATATTAAAATGGATTTGAGGGAGGTGGGATATGATAATAGAGAATGGATTAATCTTGCTCAGGATAGGGACCGATGGCAGGCTTATGTGAGAGCGGCAATGAACCTCCGGGTTTCTTAAAAGCCAGTAAGTGTAATAGTGAAAATAACGTATTTTAGCGTACATACTGTAAAGGGCTGACAGACATTTATTACTTCCAAAAGCCGATTGTCAGAAAGATGCTTTTTTCTCTCTAGAAAATCATCTCTCTTCAAATGTTACTTTTGTAGAATATTTATTTTTGAAATATGAATTTTTCTTCATTATGTTAATCATTCCTTCGACCCAAATTCTCATATATTACAACACTAAAATATACTTATTTAACTATTTAGAATTACATGTAACTAAACACGTCTACATTTTACTCGTACTATTATTATTATCATTATTATTAGGCCTATTATTATTATTATTATTATTATTATTATTATTACTGTTATTCCATTGTTTCTGTATTGATGTTACTTATATTTGTCATGTATTTTTATACTGGTTGAGTGGAAGAGAAGGCTTATGGCCTTAACTCATGCCAGTAAAAACAAATCAAATGAATAAATAATTTAAATTGTATGAAAGATCATCGTAGTACCAGTTTTTATCACAAGAATGGATTTTCAACAGTCTCCAAGGTCAAGTTTTGAATCATTAATAGAACGTCAATAGAAGATGGAAGTGTTCCCTCATAGTACCTGTGCCACGCGCCAACATGACGTCACGCCAATATAGTCTATGAACAAATAACCTTATCTCCGCACGCCCAGGGACAGAATAAGGTTCCTAATCATTAGTATTAGTGCTAGGCCTAGTTATGATTAGTTATTATGTAGATGGAATGAATTATAATATTAAATTATTAATTTTGTTTACTGCTGTATGCCTTAATTTTTTATTTTATTTTACCGTGAAACGTTTAAATGTACTTGACATTGGAGAGGTCTCATCACATTTTTTGTTAATATGGTGACGTAATTAATTACAGTAGACCTTGGCTGACTGAAATTATGATGTGCTTAACACAAAATAACTTCGAACCCGGTCAGAAGGGATAAAACATAGAGGGGAAACATATTAATGTGACATCGTAATGAAAGTTTATTTTTTAACTGTGAAAGCTTAAAGAAATATTCAACTCTTAGCTCTAATTTCACAAAAATTATTATTCGTACTACACAAATTGGGGTGATTAATAAATACGGGGAGTATAAAGGCTGAAATAGTTAATTTAACATTACCTAATAATAATTCTAACACATATGTAGCATTAATTTCCAAATGAATCCAGTTCTCTGTAGTCTCATATTATGCATTACAACTTGAAACCATTCTTTGGCATCATATTGAGGTGTAAATCCTTTAGACTATATGCTGCCGCCGCTGCCGCCGCCACCGCCACCGCCACCGCCACCACCACCACCACCACCACCACCCTTGCTGCATGATTTTGTGAATATAGGCAAATATTTCAAGACGAGGAAAATGTATAGAATAGACGTTATTCCTTCTATATAATTGCAGGAAGAATAAGAAGAAGAAGCATCAGAAGAAGAAGAAGAAGCATCAGAGGAGAAGAAGAAGAAGCATCAGAAGAAGAAGAAGAAGCATCAGAGGAAGAAGAAGAAGAAGCATCAGAAGAAGAAGCATCAGAAGAAGAAGAAGCATCAGAAGAAGAAGAAGAAGAAGCATCAGAAGAAGAAGAAGAAGCATCAGAAGAAGAAGAAGCATCAGAAGAAGAAGAAGCATCAGAAGAAGAAGAAGCATCAGAAGAAGAAGAAAAGCATCAGAAGAAGAAGAAGAAGCATCAGAAGAAGAAGAAGAAGCATCAGAAGAAGAAGAAGAAGCATCAGAAGAAGAAGAAGAAGCATCAGAAGAAGAAGAAGCATCAGAAGAAGAAGAAGAAGCATCAGAAGAAGAAGAAGAAGCATCAGAAGAAGAAGAAGCATCAGAAGAAGAAGAAGAAGCATCAGAAGAAGAAGAAGCATCAGAAGAAGAAGAAGCATCAGAAGAAGAAGAAGCATCAGAAGAAGAAGAAAAGCATCAGAAGAAGAAGAAGAAGCATCAGAAGAAGAAGAAGAAGCATCAGAAGAAGAAGAAGCATCAGAAGAAGAAGAAGCATCAGAAGAAGAAGAAGCATCAGAAGAAGAAGAAGCATCAGAAGAAGAAGAAAAGCATCAGAAGAAGAAGAAGAAGCATCAGAAGAAGAAGAAGAAGCATCAGAAGAAGAAAAGCATCAGAAGAAGAAGAAGAAGCATCAGAAGAAGAAGAAGAAGCATCAGAAGAAGAAGAAGCATCAGAAGAAGAAGCATCAGAAGAAGAAGAAGAAGCATCAGAAGAAGAAGAAGAAGCATCAGAAGAAGAAGAAGAAGCATCAGAAGAAGAAGAAGAAGCATCAGAAGAAGAAGAAGAAGCATCAGAAGAAGAAGAAGCATCAGAAGAAGAAGAAGCATCAGAAGAAGAAGAAGAAGAAGCATCAGAAGAAGAAGAAGAAGAAGCATCAGAAGAAGAAGAAGAAGAAGCATCAGAAGAAGAAGAAGAAGCATCAGAAGAAGAAGAAGCATCAGAAGAAGAAGCATCAGAAGAAGAAGAAGAAGCATCAGAAGAAGAAGAAGAAGCATCAGAAGAAGAAGAAGCATCAGAAGAAGAAGAAGCATCAGAAGAAGAAGAAAAGCATCAGAAGAAGAAGAAGAAGCATCAGAAGAAGAAGAAGAAGCATCAGAAGAAGAAGAAGAAGCATCAGAAGAAGAAGAAGAAGCATCAGAAGAAGAAGAAGCATCAGAAGAAGAAGAAGAAGCATCAGAAGAAGAAGAAGCATCAGAAGAAGAAGAAGCATCAGAAGAAGAAGAAAAGCATCAGAAGAAGAAGAAGCATCAGAAGAAGAAGAAGCATCAGAAGAAGAAGAAGCATCAGAAGAAGAAGAAGCATCAGAAGAAGAAGAAAAGCATCAGAAGAAGAAGAAGAAGAAGCATCAGAAGAAGAAGAAGAAGCATCAGAAGAAGAAGAAGAAGCATCAGAAGAAGAAAAGCATCAGAAGAAGAAGAAGAAGCATCAGAAGAAGAAGAAGAAGCATCAGAAGAAGAAGAAGCATCAGAAGAAGAAGAAGCATCAGAAGAAGAAGAAGCATCAGAAGAAGAAGAAGAAGAAGAAGCATCAGAAGAAGAAGAAGAAGCATCAGAAGAAGAAGAAGAAGCATCAGAAGAAGAAGCATCAGAAGAAGAAGAAGAAGCATCAGAAGAAGCATCAGAAGAAGAAGAAGAAGCATCAGAAGAAGAAGAAGAAGCATCAGAAGAAGAAGAAGCATCAGAAGAAGAAGAAGAAGCATCAGAAGAAGAAGAAGAAGCATCAGAAGAAGAAGAAGAAGCATCAGAAGAAGAAGAAGCATCAGAAGAAGAAGAAGAAGCATCAGAAGAAGAAGAAGAAGCATCAGAAGAAGCATCAGAAGAAGAAGAAGCATCAGAAGAAGAAGAAGACGCATCAGAAGAAGAAGAAGAAGCATCAGAAGAAGAAGCATCAGAAGAAGAAGAAGAAGCATCAGAAGAAGCATCAGAAGAAGAAGAAGAAGCATCAGAAGAAGAAGAAGAAGCATCAGAAGAAGAAGAAGCATCAGAAGAAGAAGAAGAAGCATCAGAAGAAGAAGAAGAAGCATCAGAAGAAGAAGAAGAAGCATCAGAAGAAGAAGAAGCATCAGAAGAAGAAGAAGAAGCATCAGAAGAAGAAGAAGAAGCATCAGAAGAAGCATCAGAAGAAGAAGAAGCATCAGAAGAAGAAGAAGACGCATCAGAAGAAGAAGAAGAAGCATCAGAAGAAGAAGAAGAAGCATCAGAAGAAGAAGAAGAAGCATCAGAAGAAGAAGCATCAGAAGAAGAAGAAGAAGCATCAGAAGAAGCATCAGAAGAAGAAGAAGAAGCATCAGAAGAAGAAGAAGAAGCATCAGAAGAAGAAGAAGCATCAGAAGAAGAAGAAGAAGCATCAGAAGAAGAAGAAGAAGCATCAGAAGAAGAAGCATCAGAAGAAGAAGAAGAAGCATCAGAAGAAGAAGAAGAAGCATCAGAAGAAGAAGAAGCATCAGAAGAAGAAGAAGAAGAAGCATCAGAAGAAGAAGAAGCATCAGAAGAAGAAGAAGAAGCATCAGAAGAAGAAGAAGAAGCATCAGAAGAAGAAGAAGCATCAGAAGAAGAAGAAGAAGAAGAAGCATCAGAAGAGGAAGAAGAAGCATCAGAAGAAGAAGAAGAAAAGAAGGATATTTCTGTTTCAACCAATATTTCTCCTTATTCATATAGATACAGGATTTATCGTTCCTGCTCTAGTATTTTCGCTATGAAATAAAACAATCTGAAGAAACAAGTGAAGTGTGTTTAGAAGTGACAAATTTGTGTCCTCGTTAAATGGACGACACTGGCGAGGTGCCATCGGAGCATGCAAACTAGTAGTTTGTTTCCTGTCCGGTTTTATTGTAGTGCCTCAGCAAATATTTCCATAAAACGTCAGCTAGTGACTGAAATATTTCAGTAGTTTGGATGCTAAATCTCAGCAGACCTACAGATCGAAAGTCTAACATTTCTGCTCACAAAATTACTCAATAATATTTAAACTCGTGAATATTATATCTTCTTAAAATAGGATGTCATTAGTGATAGGTATTTTCTACTACAGAAGTAATAAAATGACAGACGATTCATGGAATCCCTGCAATTGCGTGAAACGTTTACAGAATACTGTTCGTGATTGTTCTTGTGAGCATGATTGGGATGGTAAAGATGTTTGGCATTTGAAAAAAAATATATAGGAAAGAAATGAGCGACGAATATACCTAAAGCTCTTTATTAGGAAAGAGTTCTTAGACTTAGACAAGGAGAAGATAAAGAGAACAAAGGGAACGCAATGAGAACAAAGAGAAGGCGAGGAGATGAAAAGAACAAAGGAAATGCAAGTACAACAAGAAGAAGACAGGGAGAAGAAGAAGAATACAAGGAGAAAATGTGGACCAAATGGAGAAGAAGGGAAAATAAGGGGAGACAAGAAGAACAAGGGAAAGACAAGGAGAACGAGGGGAATATAAGGAAAACAAGGGGAATACAAGGAGAACGAATGGAACGCAAGGAGAACGAGGGGGAAAAGTGAAGGAGAACAAAGGAAATACAAATAAAACAAGAAGAAGACAGGGAAAAGAAGAAGAATACAAGGAGAAAATGTGGACCAAATGGAGAAGAAGGGAAAATAAGGGGGACAAGAATAACAAGGGAAAGACAAGGAGAACGAGGGGAATATAAGGAAAACAAGGGGAATACAAGGAGAACGAATGGAACGCAAGGAGAACGAGGGGGAAAAGTGAAGGAGAACAAAGGAAATACAAGTACAACAAGAAGAAGACAGGGAGAAGAAGAATACAAGGAGAAAATGTGGACCAAATGGAGAAGAAGGGAAAATAAGGGGGGACAAGAAGAACAAGGGAAAGACAAGGAGAACGAGGGGAATATAAGGAAAACAAGGGGAATACAAGGAGAACGAATGGAACGCAAGGAGAACGAGGGGGAAAAGTGAAGGAGAACAAAGGAAATACAAATAAAACAAGAAGAAGACAGGGAGAAGAAGAAGAATACAAGAAAAAAAAGGGGGACCAAATGGAGAAGAAGGGAAAAGAAGGGGAAGAGAAGAAAAACAAAGGAAAGACAAGGAGAACGAGGGGAATATAAAGAGAACAAGGGAACACAAGGAGAACAAGCGGAACGCAAGGAAAACGAGGGGGGAAAGTGAAGGAGAACAAGGAAAATACAAACAGAACTAGAAGACAGGAGAAGAAGAAGAATACAAGAAGAAAATGGGGAACAAATGGAGAAAAGGAGAAAAGAGGGGAGAGAAGAACAAGGGAAAGACAAGGAGAACGAGGGGAATATAAGGAAAACAAGGGGAATACAAGAAGAACAAGGGGAACGCAAGGAGAACAAGGGGAACGCAAGGAGAACGAGGGGGGAAAGTGAAGGAGAACAAGGAAAATACAAACAGAACTAGAAGACAGGAGAAGAAGAAGAAGAAGAAGAAGAAGAAGAAGAAGAACTAGAAGACAGAAGAAGAATGCAAGAAGAAAATGGGGAACAAATGGAGAAGAAGAGAAAAGAGGGGAGAGAAGAAGAACTTGGGAAAGACAAGGAGAACGAGGGGAATATAAGGAAAACAAGGGGAATACAAGGAGAACAAGGGGAACGCAAGGAGAACAAGGGGAAAGCAAGGAGAACGAGGGGGAAAAGTGAAGGAGAACAAGGAAAATACAAACAGAACTAGAAGACAGGAGAAGAAGAAGAATACAAGAAGAAAATGGGGAACAAATGGAGAAAAGGAGAAAAGAGGGGAGAGAAGAACAAGGGAAAGACAAGGAGAACGAGGGGAATATAAGGAAAACAAGGGGAATATAAGAAGAACAAGGGGAACGCAAGGAGAACGAGGGGGGAAAGTGAAGGAGAACAAGGAAAATACAAACAGAACTAGAAGACGGGAGAAGAAGAAGAAGAATTAGAAGACAGAAGAAGAAGAAGAAGAAGAAGAAGAAGAAGAACAATACAAGAAGAAAATGGGGAACAAATGGAGAAGAAGAGAAAAGAGGGGAGAGAAGAAGAACAAGGGAAAGACAAGGAGAACGAGGGGACTATAAGGAAAACAAGGGGAATACAAGGAGAACAATGGGAATACAAGGAGAACAAGGGAAACGCAAGGAGAACAAGGGTAACGAAAGGAAAACGAGGGGGAAAAGTGAAGGAGAACAAAAGAAATACAAATAAAATAAGAAGACAGGGAAAAGAAGAAAAATTCAAGAAAAAAAGGGGGACCAAATGGAGAAGAAGGGAAAAGAAGGGGAAGAGAAGAAAAACAAGGGAAAGACAAGGAGAACGAGGCGAACGCAAGGAGAACGAGGGGGAAAAGTGAAGGAGAACAAGGTAAATACAAATAGAACAAAAGGAAGTCAAGAAAAAGTAGGAGAATAGAAAGAGAACAAGAGAAATACAAGTAGAACAAGGGGACGACATGGGAAACGAGCGGAATACAAGGAGAAAAATGAATGACAAGGAGAACAAAGGAAATAGAATAATGAGAGGGATAGAAAAAGAATATTATGTCCTCCCCTTGTTCTCAAGTTAGCCCAAAAGAGAAGAAGAACAGGAATAGGAGAACAAAGGGAATAAAAGGAGAACATGGGGAATAGAAGGAGAACAAGGGATGAAACGGAGGTCAAGCGAAATAGAAAGATAACAAAGGGAATACGAAGATAATATGAGGAAGACAAGAATAACAAGGAGGATACAAGAGAAGTGGGGAGTACAAGAAGGAGGGGAAGTTGAATTTTTATATCACAGTCAATTCCCAAGTAACCCCTTTCCCCGATGCCCATTGAGGAGATAAACGCAGTCGTACGTCAAAAGCGAATGAGATAATTAGCCGAAGCTGGAATCGAACCCGCACCTTCTGGACTGTAATCTGAAAACCATGAAACGAAGGAGTGTGTGGAGGTAAGCCCATGTTGCAGCACATGGTGAACACTCTAGTTCCACGTAGCGGACTGCATCCTGAAGAGGACACAGCGAGCAGTCTGTCTGGCGAAGTGTCTCCCCTGCGGGCGTTGATTGCGGTGAGTGATGTATGGACATATTTGTTTGCTTATACCAGTTGGCTTCTTTTGGAGTGACGAGAGGTTGGGCAGATGTTACACGGCACGTCAATTCATCCCTGATTTAAACCAAGCGGTCAGATGTTGGCGGCCTTGTCCTTTCACGTGAGTTGAATCGCTGGCGGATTTATTTGCTGTGAACTCGAGGCCCGGGTAACGGCTTGTTTATATTGGAATTCGCAGTCAAAAGAAGCCTCATATGTTCATCATGAGCAGTGGTTGCCAAACACAACGAAATTATGACGTAATAGAAATGCAACCCGCACACCACTATCGCAGGGAGAGGGGTGGAGTGGGTATCTCCTCAGGTAATGCAGTGAATAACAGTGCAGAGACGGACTGTGACCAAAAAGCGATGTAATATTCTTCTACTTATTAACTACAGCGTACACACTTTTTTCCATGTTAATATTTTATCCTCATACTTATTATTTTTGTATTATTAATAAAATTAATTTATTTTATTTTCTTATTTACCATAAAAAGAACGTGTACTTTACATCCGCAGATATTTGAAATTAGAAGAACGTACCAGGCTGGTCACGAAGTTGTAAATTACACTACATACATAAAAAAGTCAAAATATTTTACTCCAATTAAGTCATAGAAGCCAATACTTTTTATTGTTTATTTATTAATGAAATATTCAAATTACAGTACACACGTCAAAAAAAAAGATCGAAGAATTTTACACCGATTAAGATGTTATGGTTTGTTTAACGACGCTCGCAACTGCAGAGGTTATATCAGCGTCGCCGCATGTACCGGAATTTTGTCCCGCAGGAGTTCTTTTACATGCCAGTAAATCTACTGACATAAGCCTGTCGCATTTAAACACACTTAAATGCCATCGACCTGGCCCGGGATCGAACCCGCAATCTTGGGCATAGAAGGCCAGCGCTATACCACCTCGCCAACCAGGTCGACACCGATTAAGACATAGAAGCCGATACTTTTTATTGTTCGTTTATTAATGAAATATTCAAGTTACAGGTAAGGGCGTGGTAGTCTTCATAACAAGAAGAATAATGATGACGCAGAATATCTGCATGGAAATATCATATGTACTTCGGTACATCAAAATATATATATACGATATGCGTAATAAATCACTTTGTGATTTAAGACGGCGCCTATACCGTCGGATCCCCGCCAATCAGTCACTCATTCGAGTGCACCTCAACACATGTATGGACTTCGGTCCTGCGTTCATAGACATCTATGACGTAGTGCAGAGGGCAGCCACTAGAGGGAACCCAAGAGATGGAGCTTAATCTGAGACGATTGTAACCGGCGTCGGGGTTGTATCCGGTGTGGCTTAGTGGATAAAGCATCAGCACGTAGAGCTGAAAACCCGGGTTCAAATCCCGGCGCCAGAGAGAATTTTTCTCCGTTCCATCACTCTTCCATCATATGATGACGCAGAATATCTGCATGGAAATATCATATGTACTTCGGTACATCAAAATATATATATAGTAGAATAATGACAACGTATATTGCTCTTTTATACTTCATTTAAAATTTTACAACAAATTAGGTCTAAGTATATCATATTTTTTTCCATCTGCACAAAAAAAAAAAAAACTTTTCCTCCCATGCTCCTTAAAATTAAGTTTTTACTTATTATCTGTTTTCGAAAAGACATCGAAACATATTATCTTACACACTTGTAACATTACATGCGTAGGCCTACGTTCGCTGTTGATAAATGTCTTTACTTATGTCGAAGTAATGGCTGTAAACAGAGGATGGGGGTATGATGCCATGGTTACGCTTGAGAGGAGGCAGGGGCATGTGTCGCGACACAGCTTTTGGCGATCACTGATCATGAGGATAGGCAACCAGGGCAATGGGTTTGATTGACAGAAATAAACCCTTAAGCAGTCGCGCCTAATTTTGTAACATTAAAAATTGGGAGGGGGTGTTGCTGATAACTCCAGGTGAATGGTGAATTTGCAAAACGACTTAAGTCCCTAGAAGGAGCTTTGAGAAAATGAAAGAAAAATGTTTTTCGCCTCGCTGAACCATATAATGTTACAATATAATTTTTTATATGTAGGAGATATGTAAGAAATATAGTTTTAGTATTTATTTATTTATTTATTTATTTATTTATTCGAATGACAGGTACATAGATAACTTATCTTTGACCTAAACACAACCTCAAGATTAAAACAATTAACTTGATATAACTTAAAATTAAATCTAATGAAGGAATTAAACAAAAAGCTTAAAGAACTAAAAACTAAGAACTAAACAGAGGCATGAGGCTTCTCGCTTCCCAGTATCTGGCACATTCAGTCAGTGATTTTAGAGCTGGGCAGCGTTGGAGATGATCCCTATTCATCGCTTCTTGAAGGTCATAAAGGGTACAGGTTGGATGTTGATAAATACCGAAACGGTGGAGATGCTGCGCCAAGCAGTCATGACCAGTTGCAAGGCGGAAATGCGTGACTGCCAATCTTCTTGGTCCGTTAGGTATTGATAGAAGGCCCCTTCTCCAGTGTTTGCCATATGTTCTTTCTGCAATCTCATGGGAGTGGATGTTGTGGGCAACTTCTTTGATGTATAATTTTATTGTCTGGAAGGGTGTTGGTTTAGGAGATGTTTGTAAAATGTTAGCACCTTTTTTTGCCAAGGCATCGGCCTGCTCATTGCCAAATAAGTTGCAGTGCCCGGGGACCCACTGTAGTACCACGATTTTGTGTTTTCCTTGTAATAGTTGTATGGCATTTTGACAGTCTTGGATTGATGAAGACTCAGGGTCTGAGGAACCTACAGATTCTATGGCTGCTTTGGAGTCTGACAGGATGACGACATTCTTGAATTTAGTTTGATGACATATCAGTTGAGCTAAGGCTACCCTGATAGCTTCAATTTCACCGTCATAAGCTGACCTATGAGTGCCTACCGCTGTATAGGAGGCAAAGATATCGCTGTATACACCGGCACCAACATTAATATCATCCTCCGTTTTGGATCCGTCTATATAAACATGAAGGCAATCAGTTTCTGGATAATTGAGGTTAATTGTTTAGTTTTAGTATAAAAATTCACACTTTTGTACTCTTCTTCAGGTCGTAAAAAATTTAATTATCTTCAGGACTTAAGTTGTTCTGCAAATTAACTTCAATCCTGCATCATAATTATTATGTTACTGACACATAAACATCTTTAAATAAATGTATTTATACCAAACTCATAAAATAAAGTTATTGCAATTGTTGAACAACATTATTTTGAACAATTTGTTAATCACAAGAGCATAGACCTCTGATGGAGAAAAGTATGATGTTGAAGAAATGTTTCTGAGCACTTATTGCCATTAAGAATTTGATTATTGTGTTGTTCTTATTTTGTCCAGGACAACTGTCTGCAAAACGAACACAGTTCTTTAATATACTGGACAGTTATTGAAGTAGTGTGCAGGAAAAAATTACATATCTCATTAAGACTTTTCTTGGCCTGTCCCTCATGGTAGACACAAAAGAACATTTCACTACCGGGTGTTCATTTCAAAGTGTGTCATGACGTCACTGTTGTTGGGTCACCGATTTGAAGCGAGTTTCAGCTTATATGTTAGAGAAGTTGCCTATTATTTAAGGCGTTCTTCAATCTGAACTTGAGAACGTGTACGGTATAACTTGAACGTCGTAGCAACAGATGGCGGTCTGTACGGTCTGTGTGCTACCATAACCTCTTTCGAACTGTGTTTTGCGCCGGCAAGTCGTACGCAGGGTATTTGTTATCATCGGTTGCGTACGGTAACATTCCACAACACAAATCAAATGCTCCGTGTCCATGTTGACCGTCGAAGTTAATGTCAATTTTTATTTTTTAATTGGGTTATTTTACGACGCTGTATCAACATCTAGGTTATTTAGCGTCTGAATGGTATGAAGGTGATAATGCCGGTGAAATGAGTCCGGGGTCCAGCACCGAAAGTTACCCAGCATTTGCTCGTATTGGGTTGAGGGAAAACCACGGAAAAAACCTCAACCAGGTAACTTGCCCCGACCGGGATTCGAACCCGGGCCACCTGGTTTCGCAGCCAGACGCGCTGACCGTTACTCTACAGGTGTGGACAGTTAATGTCAACAAATACGTAAGTAATCGTCTTAACCCTCTCCCCATATCCCGACAGTACGTATTTCCAAACAGTTCACATTCCTGCCACTACCGGCGTTACCGTACGTATCGGTACGTACTCTTCAGAATGAACGCCGTACTTGCTAGGCAACTTCTCTGCCTCTTAGGTTATACACCTCTGCGGAAATGTAGGAAGATTGAATTCTCTAGGCTCATCGGCTAGCCACATGACGGCATACAGCGAGCCATGACACATTTTGAACTGAACATCCAGTAGTTGTGCACAGAGAAAGCTGGGACGGTAAGCTGGCGATAGTAGTATACATATCCTGAACTGGTGTTAGGCAAGCATACATTTTTTCATGCAGTCAAATGTGACAGCAAGAAAATCCTCTCTCTCGATGCTTAACTTGGCTGCATTTTGCCAATACTTTTTACTTCAGCTACAAGTTTAGCACGGTTACTGAGCATATTGCTTTTCATTTTCATGCTCTGTTCTTCAAACGTAATAAATTTTCTCAATTAAAGAATTATCAAAGACAACAGACAAAACACATTTTGTCAGCTGATTGTATGATTAAAATTACATATTATGTATGTTTCTTCAGTACTTGACAAGCAAAACAACTTAAGTCCAGGACTAAAGTCGTTTTACCCCTTAACCAAACATTCTACTGCCAAGAAAAACTATACAAAAGTCGTGGATTAAACTTATTCTGCTACTAAACGATGCCCCTTGCATACAGTAACATAATCATGCTCTCAACTCAAAACCCCCAAAATGTGGACTTAAGTCGTTTTGCAAATTCACTATTCAGATATAATGGCTTCTTATGGATTATTTTTAAGTGAAAAATTAAAATACCACTTTTTTATTTATATAACTATATGAAGTACTTTAATACCTATCACAATGTTATAATTCATGTGTAGTAATGGTAATATTTCAATACTGGCCACATGTGACGTCTATTCACTCCTAACCATAATTTACTTTTTATCTTTCTTTTCAGACCATTTTCTTGATTTTTCTGTGCACAGAGTCACTACTTAACATCCATTAGTCCACACCTGTGGAGTAACGGTCAGCGCGTCTGGCCGCGAAACCAGGTGGCCCGGGTTCGAATCCCGGTTGAGGCAAGTTACCTGGTTGAGGGTTTTTCCGGGGTTTTCCCTCAACCCAATACGAGCAAATGCTGGGTAACTTTCGGTGCTGGACCCGGACTCATTTCACCGGCATTATCATCTTCATTTCATTCAGACGCTAAATAACCTAGATGTTGATACAGCGTCGTAAAATAACCCAATAAAATAAAATTAACATCCATTGTTATTATTTGTTACACAAATATTATCAGTTTAGTCACTTTCACTATTTGCAATAGGAGCACGGGGTATTGGCTTTGCCACACACCATTTAAACCATTGTTATCTAGAGTATGCTAATTCCGATTTCAAACATGTTTACGGTTATTGTTGCCTTGCCAATTCTAAGAAAAGTACTGAAAGTTTCAGAAGTACAGATTTACTCAATATGTAGTTAACAGTTCTCCGTATACGTAACTGGGGTGTCACAACACCCCGCGCGACTACTAAAGGGTTAAAATCATTATTTATTTAAATATATTCTAGGCTACAGTCCGTATGCAACGTTATTACTACAGCCTGGATTTACATGCATTTATAAAGCTTGAAATGTGCTATATATAATCTTAAAATATGCACTACAATATGTAATATAATGTCGAAAAATGAAAGCTCGTAAATGTGTTTACTTCTAAATGGAGTAAAATGGCAGTTTTTTTAAACTTCAATGCAGGCACAATTTGTTTAAAATTGTAGAAAACATTGTATACTGCAATAAAACACAGTTAAACAACTGACTCGACTTTCACTATCTATACTAATAATAAATCTGTAGCCGAAATTTTTCTGGTAATTTTCGATTTTCCAAAAATAATTGGTCCTAACATATATAATTAACCACCCCGAAACCGAAAATCGCATTTTTGAAATTTTTGTTTGTATATCTGTCTGTATGTTTGTTACCTTTTCATGCGATAATGGCTGAACCGATTTATATGAAAATTGGAATATAAATTAAGTTGGTTGTAACTTACATTATAGGCTATATGGCATTCAAAATACTTTATTTAAAAGGGGGGTTCTAAGGGGGCCTGAATTAAATAAATCGAAATATATAGCTTATTATTGATTTTTGTGAAAAATGTTACATAACAAACGTTTCTTTAAAAATGATTTGCAATAAATTTTATTCTTTACAAAATTTTGATAGGACTGATATTTAATGAGATAAATGAGTTTTAAAATTAAAATAACGCCATCTAAGACGGTGAAATGAATTAAGAACAAATAACTTCGTCTATAAGGGGCCTTGGACAGTAACAATCGAAAGCTATGAAAGATAGCCTACAGAGAATGTTTCTGTGTTTGTATGAAGTAATATCGGAAGCTAAATTAACCGATTTGTATAATTAATTATTATTTCACTATTGGAAAGTGTAGTTTCTCTAGATGGACATAATGTTATAATGTTATTACAGTAACTTCTGATATAATATCTACACTAATAATAAATCCGTAGCCGAAATTTTTCTGGTAATTTTCGATTTTCCAAAAATAATTGGTCCTAACATATATAATTAACCACTCTGAAACCGAAAATCGCTTTTTTGAAATTTTTGTTTGTATGTCTGTCTGTCTGTCTGTATGTTTGTTACCTTTTCATGCGATAATGGCTGAACCGATTTATATGAAAATTGGAATATAAATTAAGTTGGTTGTAACTTACATTATAGGCTATATGGCATTCAAAATACTTTATTTAAAAGGGGGGTTCTAAGGGGGCCTGAATTAAATAAATCGAAATATATAGCTTATTATTGGTTTTTGTGAAAAGTGTTACATAACGAAAGTTTCTTTTAATATAATTTGCGACAAGTTTTATTCCTTAAAAAAATTTGATAGGACTGATATTTAATGAGATAAATGAATTTTAAAATTAAAATAACTGCCATCTAAGGCCGTGTAATGAATTAAAAAACAAATGACTTCGTCTATAAGGGGCCTTGGACAACAACAATCGAAAGCTATTAAACATAGCCTACAGATAATGTTTCTGTGTTTGTATGAAGTAATATCGGAAGCTAAATTAACCGATTTGTATAATTAATTATTAATTCACCATTGGAAAGTGTAGTTTCTCTAGATGGACATAATGCTATAATGTTATCACAGTAACTTCTGAGTGAATCGAGGACAGGTAAGATTAAAATAGATTCTTATGCACAGAAAACTTGATAGGCTATTCTGTATATTCGTTTCCTGTATTTCCTAAACTAATTTTTATGACCAAATGAGTGGTCTCTGGATCAAAATGATCGAATTTTAATTTTTTAATTCAATTTAAATTAAGTAACATAATAAACGATTTATCCTTCTATCAAACACGAATGTTCCCTGGATCAAATGTCCTATTTTAATTATATAATTACTTTATATTTATTTCTAACGGGTGCAGCGGAGCGCACGGGTACGGCTAGTAATATAATATAATATAATATATTTTAATATAATATAATATAATATAATATAATATAATATAATATAATATAATATAATATAATATAATATAATATAATAAAATATAATATAATATAAAATGTAATATTATATAATATAATTTAAGTTATTTGAAGGGTTCAGAACCATAGTGGGCCAAGCGCCATTTACTGAATACGTAGAAAACAAGGGTTAAAATTAAGTTATTACCATAATTCAATGGAAACCTATAACAAGTAAAATAAAATATACACATTAAATCTAAATGATGTCAATCTCCATTAAACTATGGTTGCATGTAATAAAAATTAAGAAACATGTTAAAGGAATTGTCATTGCACCAATGAGTGCTCTCTGGACCAAAATGATCGCATTTTAATTATTTAAATACAATTTAAATTAAGTAACATATTAAACAATTTATCCTTCTATCAAACACGAATGTTCCCTGGATCAAATGTCCTATTTTAATTATGTAATTACTTTATATTTATTTCTAACGGGTGCAGCGGAGCGCACGGGCACGGCTAGTTACTTATAAACTTCTGTCTTTTACCTACAGTAAAGCTGGGAATTGCAGAAAAAGATTAATGTCATCTTCACGGTTTCCATGGTGAAGCTCCTAGGCCCATCAGAAAACAAATTTTTGTAGGCCTACATTGAGAATAACCTCTCCACAAAAGTCAAAGGCGTAAGGGATAACTCCATAAGTGATTACTATTGTCATGATAATCGAAGAAAACATGTTTACATTTTGCATATAAACCCGGACCAAGCCACCTGTGCAGCTCAGGCGGTAGCGCGTTTGCCTTCTGATCTGGGGTTGCACTCGGGTGCGAGTTCGATTGCCTCTTGGGCTAATTATCTAGTTGAATTTTTTTTTAAGTTTTCCGTAACCGTAAGACGAATGTCAGGTAATCCACGGTGAATCCTCGGCCTCATCTCGCCAAATACCATCTCGCTATTACCAATCCCATCGACGTCAAATAACCTAGCACTTGATACAACGTCGTTAAATAACCAAGTAAAAATATTCCGGGTGTAGTCATTACTCACAAAAATTCCAGCCGAAAAGAAATGACTGTTTTTGACGTAAATGCGCAAAAGTCATTTCACAAAAATAGCGTTGATTGACTGACTAATTGATTAATTGTTTAATTGATTAAATGACTGATTGAAAACCGGTGTTCCTGATTAATGCTATGTCGCGCTATAGCAGACCAAAGTGCTAGTTCTGAAGTTCAAGGTTCTCACATATATTCTTAAATGAACACAAAGACATAAATGTCCATTGTAACTTATCGTTATCATGAAAGAAATAAGTGTCCATAACGACTGCCCATTGTCTCCATTTTTACCTTAGATAACGTTAACAATGCTATCAAGTAATTTGTTGAAGTGCTTTCAGTTCAATGCCTTGAATAATTACAAGTGCCGTAAAAAGCCGTATGTATGTATGTATTTATGTATGTATGTATGTATGTATTTTTTTTTTTTTTTTTTAATTTAGTACACATAATCGGCATGCTCCGTTACTCGTGGGTAACACTACATGCCTATCTAAACATTTAACTAAAAATCATTGTTAAATACTTAGTCTAGCCTAACATGTCCTTTCGTTATTTATACCTGATTTAGTTTCTCAAAGTCTATTGAATTTACAAATTGTATGAAGCTGTTTCTATAGTTATGTATTAATCTATTTTTCGAAACTGGCCAGTTTTCCCGTTTTAGAACACTATTCACTAGTTTCTCTCTTTCACTCGCTATCACTTGGCATTCGTAGAGGATGTGGTCCACAGTCTGGTTCCCTCCGTTGCAAGGGCACATTGGAGAAACTACTATGTTGAAGCGGTGGAGATATGATCTTGTTTTGCCGTGTCCTGTGACTATTGCAGTGAAGTTTGGTGTGGGCCTGATGTTTGTTTTTAATCTGTCATTGATGATTGGGAAGAACTGCTTGGTTTCTGCTCCTTTTGTTGTCTGGTTCCATTGGAGTTGCCACTTTTCTGTGCTCTCTACTTTTATGCGGTGTATTATTTCCTTTCTCGGTATCTTCGTGTATATAATTTGTAGACTGTCTTGTTTTGCTGCCTCCTTAGCGAGTCCGTCTGCCAGTTCATTTCCGTAGATCCCTATGTGAGCCTTCACCCATTTTATGTGAATCGTCCATCTATCGTCTTCAAGCTGTTTGTATTTTTGTTTAATGTCGTCTATTATTACATTTCGGTTCTGGTTGTTTTTTAAGAGGTCTATGGTTATTTGGCTGTCAGTGTATACTACTGCTGTTCTTTCAGTGATTCTGTTTTCTGGATTTTGTTGGAGTGTGTGAAGCGATTGCAATATGGCTATTTGTTCAGCTTGGTTATTGGAACATTCGTTGTGCAGTTTGAACTTCAGTTTGTGAAGTACATTTCCATTTTGAAAGACGACCGCAGCAGCACCGACTTTTCCATCAATCTTGCTTCCATCCGTATATATTTCTATCGGATAATCTTTATTTTCTTCCGCCTCTTTAATGATTACTCTTTCCGCTGGGTGAGTCCAGTTTTCCAGTTCTGGGGCGGTCTCAATTTGTAAAAGTGTTTCACTCTCGTTATGCATTGCCTTGTAGATTTCCATTCTCTCCTGTATTATTATATCTATTGGTGTGAGTCCGGCTACTACACATGAAGCTTCATAAGAAATAGTTCTGTAGGCTTTGGAAATCTTGATGTTCATGAGTCTTTGTACTCTTTTGTATTTAGCAATATTTTTGTGTTTCCAGATACCATCTTGCCACACTGGCGCTCCATACAGTAGCATTGGGAGTACAGCCCCTTTATAGATTGTTTTAAGGGCTTGATGACCTAGTCCCCAGTTAAGTTTTGCAGATTTTGCGAGTACATTGATTAGTGTAATGCATCTGTCACTAACATATTGGATGTGTTTATTGAAGAGTAATTTACTGTCAAATATTATCCCAAGATACTTGATTTCCTGAACTTGTTCTAGTGCTTTGTTGTTTAAGTAAATACTAACAGGGCTATTTTGTTCTCTAATCTTCCTAGTTACTAGCAGAACTTTTGACTTGGCTTCATTGAATTGTATTTTATTTTGTTCCGACCAATCTCCAATTTTTTTCACGTCTGTATTAGCATACATTTCAGCTTCTTCCATATTGTCGCCTGTGGTTAGGACTATCAAGTCATCCGCAAAAGCTATGACGTGGCTGTGGTTCGTATACTCTAAACTTAGTAAGGAGTTGTATAATATATTCCATAGTCCTGGCCCGCAGCAGGATCCCTGAGGGCAGCCCTTGGTTACTTGTTTTTCTGCTTTGCTGTGGTTCATGGACAGTGTTGCTTTCCGATTGCTAAAGTAGCTTGTAACGAGACTATACAAATTCCTTGGACAGTGCAGTGTTTTTAGGTTGTGGAGTATCCCCGGCCACCATGCAGCATCGAACGCTCCCTTTACATCTAGACTCGTTATAATGATGGTCTTCTTTTGATTTAGATTTTTCTGTATGAAGTTTTTAACGGCCATCGCAGCGTCCACAGTATTCTTCTGCGGAATGAATCCGTACTGGTTTGAGTTTAATAGGTTATTTGAGTACATGTGGTGATTTATTCTGTCTATCATTAATTTTTCTAAAATTTTCCCTTCAACGTTGAGAAGACTTATAGGTCTGAACTTTGTGGCTTCTTGACTCTCTTCTTTTCCCGGCTTTACTATTGGAATTATTACAGATCTTTTCCATTGGTTTGGGAAATGTCCTTGTTTCAAGCATAAGTTGTACATTGCAGTTAATGTTTTAGGGATCTTCGTGAAGGCTCTCAATATGATGTCGCTAGTAATGCCATCTTCCCCCGGTGCTTTTGCAGGATTAAATTTCTGTATAACTGTTAATATTTCTTCTTGTGTAAATTCTTTGTCGTCCGGTGTTTGTAATTGACTCTTTATTTCCCTTCTAATCTGCTGGTGCTGTTCATTGTCGCTCTCCTTGTCGTCTTCAGGTGTGAAATAATTAAGCATGTGTGTGATTGTTTCTTCTATATCTTTGGTGTAAGTTCCGTCTGATTTTTTAAGGGTCGTTAAGCTAGTTTGGGTCCTTAATCTTCCATTCGCCAATTTGTAAGCCGCATTCCATGGGTTTGCCCCTTCCGGAAGAGTGCAATACTTTTTCCACGAACTGAATTTTTCATGTTGGAGCTGTGCTTTATATTGTCGTTTACCCTCTGTATATGCAACTCTTCTCTCTTGCCTGAGTTGCGTGTTGTTGGTAGTCCTCTGATATCTCCTCCTTAGTGCATTGACTTTCTTCCTTAATATTGTTAGTTGGTCAGTCCACCACGGCATTGTTTTGCCTTTCCTTGAAGATTTCTTCTCCGACGATAAGTAGAATGCTTTATTGCATGCCGCCTCTATGCACGAATGAATGAGTTTAGTTTCTTCTTCGGGCCTGGGTGAGGAGCTTACCTTGCTGCTGATCTCTTTATCTATCTCTTCCATGTCTATTGTATTATTTATACATTTAAAGTTTTTGGCTAGATTAGCAAGTAGGGCGTTTTCAAATATTTCATATCTTTCATTCTTCACTATATATCGTTTTGCAGTGAATATCTGCTTGTTAGTTTGTTTCTCCCTTCCAATCTTGAAAGAGATTAGCGCGTGGTCAGAACAGCTTTCCAACAAACCGCAGCTCCAATCTGTTATGAATTGTACTATATGGTAATTTGATATAGTGAGATCGATGCGACTACTACCTCTATCTGTTTCAAATGTTGGAGTTGTCGTATCTTCATTATTTATGTACAGGTTATTTGCCATTATAAATTCCTCTAAACGTTTCCCTCGTTGGTTAGACAGTCTGTCGTACCACATCGTGCTCCTAGCATTTGAGTCAATTGTGATTATTAGTTTGTGTCCTGTGGTGAAATTAATTATATTTTCCATTTTTCTTAAGTCTGCATTAATATCTTTTTCTATGTCGAAATATGCAGAAACAGCATACATCTTTTGGGATTCGTTTTTTATTTCTATGACTGTGCAGTCTTCATCTGACAATTGATTTATGAGTAGCACGTCCGTCCTTTTAGAATTTACAAATACGGATGACCTCTTTCTTCCCCCTCCTGAGGAGTATACTTTGAAGAATTTAGAGATCGCTGCAATCTTATTGTTGATAATGTACGGTTCTTGTACGAAAGCAAAATCAATTCTATTCTCGAGCATTATTTCTGTTAGGTTATAAGTAGCTGTCCTTGAATGTTGTAGGTTTATTTGTACGCACTGTATGAAATCATGTGTTATTGTGCGTGTGTCCATTGCTAATAGTCTGTGTTTTCTGTGTATTTCTTTATCATGTATTGGTAGCTCCTGCAATTCTTATCCAAGGCTGAATGGTTCGCATTAATTTGTGCTTCAGGATTATGTCGATTATGTGTTATGCAGTTTATGCATTTCATCTGTTCAGCTTTGCACTCTTTCAATGAATGGTTCTCTGAGCAGCGTGGACACGTTTGTTCCCCTCTGCACTCTGTAGCTCGGTGGTTGTACTTGCTGCATTTGAAGCATCTAGTTACTTTAATGTAGTCATCACTGTTGCACATGTTCCAACCGATCTTCAATTTTCTGTTCATGATTATTTTCCTTGTGTCTGAGCTGACCTCCATCACTAGATGTTTAATCTTCTTTTTGTTTTCGAACATAAATTTAGGTTCAATCTTGGTTGGGTCTATATTTAGTTCTTGGTTTTGTGCAACTAACGCCTCTACAGCATTTTCCAATGTTACCTCTTCCGGAATATTGTACACTATCATTCTAGGTTTTCTGAGTTTTGCAGCTGTTGCGGTTAATTCTTGACCACATTTTTCGTTTATTGTTGCGCATATGGCGTCAACTTCCGCTTTATTTTGAGATTCAATTAGTAGCTGTCCATTTTTTATCGTCTTGAAGGAACTAATCCCTACTTTCATATCCACTGGGTTTATCTTTGTTTTAATTAATGTCTTCATATACTCTGCGCTCTGGTTATTTACGGAGTTTACAAAGAGTTTAAATTTCCTCTCCTCCGGTACGCCTGTCTTGCCGTGTAGAGCGTCTGCATAGCTACGTTTCGTTCTGACAGGTGTCTCCGCCTCCTGGGTGATGAAATGGGTCCCCTTCTCTGTGATCGCTAGAGTTTTCTCTTTCTGAGCAAGTGTGTTGGTTTTCTCCTCAAGTATGCAGTTTGTCTCTTCAAGCTTGGCAGTTAGAGTATGATATACTTTTCTAAGAGACTTCACAGCTAGCCTGATGTTCTGTTTTAGGTCACTTCTCAAATTCTTACTGTCCTCCGTGACTGCAATTAAAGTTTTAATTGAAGTTTCAAATTCTTCCTCTATTTCAACCTGCATTTTATTTCTCATCATGCAGAGTTCATAGCTATTAAGTACTCCCTTTTTTAAATAGCACACTTAAAGCTTTTCCCTCTCGTTGTAGTGATGTTGCGTGAGTGAGGGCTTCTCTCTTACTTTTCGTAGTCACCTTCCTTGCAGCGATACGTCTTCTCTCTGTCACGATGTCCGCGTTGGTTATACAATCATGCACGGGTAACTAAGCGAGCACTCATGAGGTCTTTCTCCATTGATACTACCCGTCACATGAATACACTTGTCCCCTTCCAGTGTCTCCTAGATCCCGCATGGGAAGGCAGTGTCTTCTCGGTAACTGTCTGATTGACAACGGTCAAGGAGGCCGTCCCAAACTTATAGGTGTAACTCACTTATATAATTGAACAAATTTAAAACTTATATTGCTACATTCGCTTCACTAACACTTCCATACACTCTAAATGCACCAAACGTTTATGTTGAATTATTTTACACTCAAGACTTACACACTAACCATCTAACTCACCACTTCAAAACCTCCACATTCACGTATCATCCACAAGCCTCCGCCATCTTCTCTGTGTATGTATATGTATGTATGTATGTATGTATGTATGTATGTATGTATGTATGTATGTATGTATGTATGTATGTATGTACGTAGGTTATGTATGTATGCATGTTATGTATGTATGTATTTATGTATGTATATATGCATGTTATGTATGTATGCTATGTATGTATGTATGTATGTTATGTATGTATGTATGTATGTATGTATGTATGTTATATATGTATGTTATGTATGTATGTATGTATGTTATATGTGTATGTATGTATGTTATGTATGTATGTTATGTATGTATGTATGTATGTATGTATGTATGTATGTTATGTATGTATGTTATGTATGTATGTATGTATGTTATGTATGTATGTATGTAATGTATGTATGTTATGTATGTATGTTATATATGTATGTATGTATGTTATATAGGTATGTATGTATGTTATGTATGTATGTATGTACGTATGTTATGTATGTATGCATGTTATGTATGTATGTTATGTATGTATGTAAGTTATGTATGTTATGTATGTATGTTATGTATGTATGCATGTTATGTATGTATGTATGTATGTATGTTATGTATGTATGTAATGTATGTATGTATGTTATGTATGTATGTATATATGTATGTATGTACGTACGTATGTTATGTATGTATGCATGTTATGTATGTATGTATGTTATGTATGTATGCATGTTATGTATGTATGTATGTAATGTATGTTATGTATGTATGTTATATATGTATGTATGTCATATATGTATGTATGTATGTATGTATGTTATGTATGTATGTTATGTATGTATATTATGTATGTATGTATATATGTTATGTATGTATGTATGTTATGTATGTGTCTAATGTCTACCCACTTCACTTACGTGATTCGGGTTCCACATATAGCGTATAGATGGCAGAACCCATTTTCAAGTTGCACACCACTTCGGCGGGCCACGTTATGCATGTGTAGTATCTGTGGAGAATTATGCCGTGTACTAGGGTGAGTGTATCTGTAGGCGTAGTGAAGGGAATGGGTGACGATGATGATGATGAGGAAGGGAGAAGGGGAAACCTAGTGCCGGCACGTAGCCTACTCCTGTCGAATAGCACTAAGGGGGCCGCCAGGCTTAACGTCCCCATCCGACGGACGAATCACTATCAACAGTGACATATGCCTTCCCTTCATATGCACTGCGGAGAGGTTTTGGATTTAACTCAGGCATATTGGTGCACAATCTTTCATAATATGTTTCGTTTACAATTCCCCCCCCCCCAAAAAAAAACATTCAAATGTGGAATGCATGGGCTTACATTTCCAACGTGATCCTTGTCCACATCTCTGAAATCAATATGGCGAAGCATTGTTTAGACAAAATTACAGCTCCAAACAGCATCTTGCCCAGGTTCAAAACGCAACCTGTACACATCACAATTCCAAAACGACCCTTGTCAAAATTAAATTTATTATTAAATTGAAAATTAATAGGGTTATAACGCTCAAACTTCCACGGAATAATTCTTCTGGTGGTATAATAAATATTGTAATTATTATAATTATATTATTAATAACATAAATAAATTCTTCTGATGGTATAATAATATTTTACAGCAAACTCCATAAACCTATAAAGAAAATTTAACATTTCAGCTGTTTTTATTTAATTTCCCACATTTTGTATGGCCTGGACAAGGAGCCGTTTGAAAATGGACGCCTCAATTATATTTCTTCGCTATCGGTTTTCAAGAGATTATACCTTGCTTTTCCACTGAATCCAAGGTTCGGGGTTCAGACACAACGAGAACTTATGAATTTTAATAGAAAAGTTAATTTTGGCATTCAGTTTGAAACTTGATAACGTGACAATAAGGAAAAAGACGACCTTCTGAAGAGGCTTATCTCCTCCAACGGACATTCGTCCCTGAATAGGACTGATAACGTTTTGCTTAATGTTTTGTTCGTGTCTATTTGAATACGAAATACTGATAACAAAATTATATGTAATATTATGTACATGAATATTCTATGTAGCACCGTGAAGTTCTCGAGAAGTAATGAATAATGATAAACGTTTCTAATTATCTCAGATATTCCACAATACTATAATACAATCAATATTATGATTGCGAAATTAAACGATTCGAGAATATTTGAACCGGACCAGCAACTGGACGCTAGCTGTTATTCACTGAAATGAAAGCTGGGTTTGTGTGAAGCTCAAAAACAAAATAGAATAGTCAAAGATGATAACCTAGGAGGAAAGAGATGACGTCAGAAGAGAAGAACATTTGAAGGTGATGACTTAAAAGAAAAACAGAGGAGAAGAAGCACAAGACGAGCGAAGAGAAGAAGAAATACAAAGAAATGTTAAAGAAGATAGAAAAGAGGAGGAAAATAGAAAGCTGTAGAAGATGAAGAGATAAAATAGGGATACAAGAGAGACAGAAGGAAAAGGACAAATAAAGATAAGAGAAATGCAATGGACAAAACACAAAAAGATGATAAAGAAAGAGAAAGAGTTGAAAGGAAAGTGCAAGAAAGAGCAGATAACAAAACAAAGAGCCAACGTCGTAGCTCAGTCGGCAGAGGCGCTTGCCTGTCGATCCGGGGTTGTGTTCGGGCTTGGGTTCGATTCCCACTTGGGCTGATTATCTGGTTTGGTCTTTCCGACGTTTTCCCTAACCGTAAGGCGAATGGCAGGTAATCTATGGCGAGTCCTCGGCCTCATCTTGCCAAATACCATCTCGCTATTACCAATTCCATCGACGCTAAATAACCTAGTAGTTGATACAGCGTCGTTAAATAACCAAGTAAAACAAAAAACAAGGAAAAGAGAAAAGACGAAGGGAAGGGGAGAGAAAAAAATTATGATGAGAAGGAAAGGAAGAAGTGAAGAAGGGAAAGCAAATGGAAGGAAAGCAAAGAAGAAAATGACGATACATAATAAAGAAGAGACGTAGGAGTAAATTAAAGGAAATAAATGAAGAGGGTGTAATACTGAAAAGAGGGAAGGAAGTGACGACAAGAGAGGAGGAAGAAATTAGCAAGAGACGAGAAACAACGAAGTGGAAGAAAAAATAACAGACATAAGAGAAAGAATAAAGAAATGATAACGAAGGGAATTCAGCTAAAGGTATTTCTGAAAGACACTCTAGATGAAGAGAACGGCCAAACATACGATGGATAAAGCAAGGAGATCGATGCGAGCAGATGATGCACACCTTTCATTGCAGACGATTATGATGCTTACAATGATAATGATGATGACGACGATAAAAGTTCACATTAACTGCAGGTAATGTCTTCCTTCAAGGATTTCTAAGAGCCAGGATTAGCACAAGAAGTCCTTGACAGCTCTCGAGAGTTTGAAAGTTGCTGAATCAACAGCTTGCAACCTGCCTGCACAACCAGTAATCTACATCTGAACCACTCACCACTCAACAAGTCACTTGAAACCCAAACCAACTCCCCAACTCTATGTTTCCCACTTACATCGTTACAGAATTCTGACTTACGGAACGAAGTCGCCTCAAATAAGGAGCTTTCTTTCTACATTAGACAAAAAAGAATAGGAATAAAGTGGCATGATCATCTATTGGCAATGGAATCATATCGGATGATATTACAATTATACAGGGTGTTTAATGAAATTTGATCTACTCGTAAAGAACTTATTGGTGAGGTACAGTCCCGATTATCCTGACTATACGGTTCGAGGACAATCTGGATGAGCAAGTATCAGGGTAATACGGAGGGTGAAATAACTATGTGGTTTTTCATCCTGTAATCTTAAAGGGACAAAGATCAAACCCAGTAATGTACAAAGACGTTACTCACAGGGACACAATGAATAGTTTTTATTCATAATACAGTACAGTATGTAATAGACTTAAAAAAAAAAACTTTGTTCTTGTTCAGTACTGTACCTATACAGTGTGTCCCATTTAGCTTGTGCACCTATTATAACTTTTTTGTTTGGATAGGTATTGAAATTTTTGTTTTTGGGCGTTATGTTAGAACGAGGAGCTAACATGAGTGTGGAGATTTGGTACATTTTTTTATTTGGTTATTTAATGACCCCGTATCAACTACGAGACTATTTAGCGTCGATGAGATTGATGATAGTGAGATGGCATTTGGCGAGATGAGGCAGAGGATTCGCCATAGATTACCTGGACAGTCACCTTACGGTTGGGGAAAACCTCGGAAAAAACCCAACAAGGTAATTAGCCAAAGCGGGAATCGAACCCGCGCCCGAGCGCATCTTCAGACCAGAAGGCAAGTGCCTTAACCGACTCAGCCACGCCGGTGGGCACCCAAAAAGCTAATATGGCCGTCTTTACAATGTTGCCAATTGTTACCAGTTATCTCCAAAACAGGTAATATCACAACGCTGTGCATTGGAACAATAATAATAAATATCATTATTTGTTTGCTTTTTAATATCCATCCGTCCGTCCGTCCGTCCGTCCGTCCGTCCGTCCGTCCGTCCGTCCATCCGTCCATCCATCCATCCATCCATCCATCCATCCATCCATCCATCCATCTATCTATCTATCTATCTATCTATCTATCTATCTATCTATCTATCTATCTATCTATCTATGACTCATCTAATATTAATTTTCTTTTTGTCTAGCGACATGAAATTCATTGCTCTGGGTAAAGAGTTTATGATTCATCACACCTAACATAAAAATTTATTTTCTTTGACCACAGGAAATGATTAGTATGAACTCCGAAAACAGAATATTGCCACAGTCTAGTATATACAGTCGCGAAGCTCAATACGTAGTAAATATGCAAACATTAGATAGTTGCTCACCACTAGGATCGCTAATATCGCCTTATTACAGGCAATGCAAAATAGTACCGTCACAGTCTATTGTTTCAAGCACCCTCAAACTCAAGCTTCGTGACTGTATATAGTAGACTGTGATATTACTTTCAAATATTTTATGTTTATGTTTTAATGATTACTGTATTATTATTATTATCATTATCATTATCATTATTATTATTATTATTATTACTACTAATTATTAATTCCGTACAAATTTCAAGTAATACTCGCTAGTAACTTTCGTTTCATGAACGTTGGGAATTTCTTCAAAGTCAAACGATGCTGTAGTACCAAAATTCGAAACAAAGTTGGCAAAAGGAAAACAAACCCTACGGCTAGAAAAATCACTATAACCCACCAGCGTATGTTAGATTTCACCTTTAGGCTATAGTTCCGCAATAACATAGCATTTCGGTGGTTATTGAGTTGTCAGACGCTTGCAGTTATTTCGGAACTGTTCTTTGAACTAGTAGGTGCTCTATTTGAACGGTACAGTTCCGGAAAAACAATGATTTTCCCCCCAGTAGTGTATCTCAAAGTAGATGATCTACATACAACTCAACGTATTCTTTCCACAGGATATGCATGGCTTGCTTCAACACCCACGCACAGTGAAATAATGGTCGATTGACATTCCCTTAGAATGCACGCAAAATCAATCTCACTGTGACGTAAAGCAATTGTTAATGTGTTAGCAATTGTCATGTGGATCTTCAATTATCTGCTACGTTCGTATACGTAGCCTTATCAATGTAGCCTGATAAGCTTAGGGCGTCAGCTTGGATCAGCTGTTTTGCCAGAGCGATTCACACTTGAACGTACAGCAATGTTAAAGCGGGAAGTGGAATTGCTAAATATCTATTCAGAGATAAAATATTTAACAGATGAAAAAATACTACTCAAGATATACTGTTCATTTTATGCTATATAAAATAAAGGTCGAAGTGAATGAAAATAACAAAGCTATACTTGTAGAAAAGTAAACAAAAATAAGGTATAATTTTCAAGTAAACACTTTAACAGTAAGCGATAAATATAGAGTGTCTCAGGAGGAATGTAAAATACTTCAGGATAATGCAGTTTGGGTTAATCTACATCGATTTAACCAGATATACCTTTGTCCAAAGTCTAAAATTTGGGGAGAAATTAAGAGGAGAAATACTGAACCATCTTGCGGTTCCGTGTACTATATTTGACGTGTTACGCCAGATGTTTTGCACACCGCAGCATCTGAGCACCGCAACACACACAACTCAATACACTTGAATATGCAGGCATGCTTTTTGTTTATGGATCTTGTGATGCCAATGCATTAACGAGCTGTTGTTGAGGAACACAGACGACGAAGGATTCCATCTAGTTGTGTGTTTTCCCATGTTTACTGGATGTTATCTGAAACTGGCAAGTTATCAAGTGTTTCATTGAGGTCGGAAACAGAACCGGTACCGATACCTGATATGAATTTAGAATTTATGGAATCCATAAGAAGGACAATGTCATTAATTTGCCTTGTGTAATTATTTTATTTTCTTACTGAGTTAGTACTTAATTATGAAATAAATTTATTGGAACAACACAAGATGCAGCATTTTCAATAATATATCATATCACAATGTTTAAAACGTAGAAATACGTCTATAATGACTCTCTCCATTTAAAAGTTTCCTCATCAATATCTTCTCAATCATTAGATTTCAGATATAGGTATATCAGGGTAAATCGATGCAGATAACCAAAACTACATTATCCTGAAATATTTTACATTCATTCTGAGACACCCTGTATGTTGAAGGAGGTCGTTACTTTGATATTATACAGCAAATTTTAGAGACTGGTTTATGACAGCTCTAACTCATTTGCACGCTATTCTGATAGAATTCTAATGTTTGGTCATATTTAACACAAGTTATGTAAGCAGTGACTCAAGGCTGAAGTAGATAATTCCTTGTCTCTTGTGCATTGTATATGCAGGTACATTAGCTTTACACAATAAATTACGTACGACTATAAGCAATGCTTTTAGTAAATGCTAGACATACTAAATAATGGAGTGAGGAAGAATGCGATAGTTCAAAGCCACACTTTTACCAAAAACGGTTTTTTTTTTGCGAGTTCATTTCTTACACATATGGGGAAGCTGCTAGTAAAATATTATAAAATTGCTAAAAAATTACGTAAGTTAAGAAATTATGATACCGCACCTAATAGCATTGGACTCTAAACCTTTAGCATGCTCTCCTGTAAAGTTTTGTCTGTGTACATCACATATTCATTTTGTATTAGATCTCGCCCACCTCATTGAATACTACACGGCTACTATGAATTAGCCAATATGTATTATTACTATTTAATACGAGAAAAATTCGTACCGGCACCGGGAATCGAACCCAGGACCTCTCAGCTCTGCGCGCTGAGCGCTCTTTCCAACTGAGCTATGCTATGTCTGTGTGGCTTAGGACTATATCATTCTCAGCCATTCAATTCTTAACATACAGTACAGGCGTATAATAATTGTATAGGGTAAAGGTTGGTAATATAATGATAGTTCTTTTTGAGAATTTATTACAATTTTACTGAGCGAGAGAAGGACCGGTTTTGTACAGAAACTTGTCCACGAACATTCCTTGACGCAAAAAAACCGATCTTCCTCTCGCTCAGTAAAATTGTAATACATTCTCAAAAAGAACTATCACAATATTACTCATATCACAATATTACCAACCTTTATTTTGAAAAATTCGAAAAAAAGAATGTAAATAATTGTTTTTAAATCGTAAAAATATTTTTTCATGTAGCAGAAGAACATTGTTTTACACATAATAATATTGTACAAGATACAGTACTGGAGGAAAAAAATGCTGAATGTTTCCAAAATGTTACTGCTGTAAGCTGTACCTAACTCCTTAAAAACTCCAGTATAACAAAAGCCACCGTTTCTGGCGCGTGAAATAAGTAATTAGAAAGTTGAGAGCGAGTATCTTATCTTTGCCACAGTCTGTGGACGAGAAAACTGACAACTGTGATTGGCAGATTGCTGACGTGACGTATTGGGTGGTACCGTTCTCAGCTACACTGGCAGCAAGTGCTCAATGACGTCTTTTTACTCAAGGATAAGCGCCAAAAACGCTGGAACTGGCTGTAATACTTAATCTTGTAGCCTCCTGGGACAAAGCACAATAACGGTTGACAAATTCTACAACGTCATATCATTAAATATCGCGTTTGCATTTCGCCGCCTAACCTTGCGAGCTATAGTTTGGCATATGAAAATATAGACGTTCGTGATAATGAAGATGATCCCGTCTCTGAGATATTGCTTATGTGACTAACAGTATTAAAACTTTAGATAACTTATGAAGTGAACCAATCCTTTACTAGCGATTGTAAACATAAGCTGAAACTCATAAAATTTAATACTTGTTAATTCCAACAGCCGCAGGTGGCATATTATTTAAACTTAAGCCTAGTACTTACTATATTATGTAACTTACGATATCCAGAAAATACGGAAGCCTCAATGAAGAGATTACAACTTACCTGCAACAAAAGAAAACAAAACAACTGTTAGATAACAAAGCTTTGTGTATTCACAGTATTATACTGGAAGCAACAAAAAACATTGAAGAGCAAAGTTTCATCTAGTCTTTCCTTAGATCATCTTGTGCGGGGATCTGATTATGTGTCTGTAACACAAACTTATTTAAAATTTTATGATAGAATTTAGCAGCGTATATTTATATATTTATAAATTCTGTTTTCAGAACATGGGAGGAGTGATAGTAGGAGGAAGAAGAATAAAGCGCATAAGATTTGTTGATGATATGGCGTTGTTAGCAGAAGAGGAAATGATACTAAAAGATATGCTACTGGAGCTAAATGACAGCTGTGAGCAGTATGGGATAAAGGTAAATGCAAACAAGACAAAGACCATGGTCATAGGAAGAAAAATACAGAAGATAAACTTGCGAATTCTAAATGAGGCAATAGAGCAAGTGGACAGCTTCAAATACTTGGGGTGTACTATAAGCAGTAACATGCCAGGAAGTCAAAAGGAGGATAGCAATGGCAAAGGAAGATTTTAATAGAAAAAGGAGCATCATCTGCAGACCTCTGGAAAGAAGAACTAAGGAAAAGACTAGTGAATTGCTTTGTGTGGAGTGTGGCATTGTATGGGGGCAGAAACATGTACATTACAACGAAGTGAAGAGAAGCGAATGGAAGCATTTGAAATGTGGATATGGAGAAGAATGGAGCATGTGAAATGGACAGACAGAATAAGAAATGAAGCTGTGTTGGAAAGAATGGTTGAAGAAAGAATGATGCTGAAACTGATCAGGAAGAGGAAAAGGAATTATTTGTTTCACTGACTGAGAAGAAACTGCCTACTGAAGGATGCACTGGAAGGAATGGTGAACGGGAGAAGAGTTCGGGGTAGAAGAAGGTATCAGATGATAGACGACATTAAGATATATGGATCATGTGAGGAAACAAAAAGGAAGGCAGAAAATAGGAAAGACTGGAGGAAACTGGGTTTGCAGTGAAAGACCTGCCCTTGGGCCGAACAGTAAATGAAATGAGATGGAATTTATAAATTTATTCAAAAATTTTAAAATACAATAAATTCAGAATAAATTAATTTAGTTGGATAATAGAGCAACTGGACAGCTTCCTATAAGCATTAACGTGAGTTGCTGCCAGGAAGTCAAAAGGAGGATAGCAATGACAAAGGAAACTTTTAATAGAAAGAGGAACATCTTCTGTTCTGCGGACCCCTGGAAAAGGAACTAAGGGAGAGATTATTGAAGTGTGGCACCTGTATGGTGCAGAAACATAGATATTACGACGAAGTGAAGAAAAGCGACTAGAAGCATTTGAGATGTGGATAAGGAGAAGGATCGAGCGTGTGAAATGGACAGACAAAATAGAAAATGAAGCTGTGTTGGAGAGAATGGGTGAAGAAAGAATGATGCTGAAACTGATCAGGAAAGGAAAAAGGAATTGGCTGGGTCACTGGCTGAGAAGAAATTGTCTGCGGAAGGATGCACTGGAAGAAATGGTGAACGGGAGAAGAGTTCGTGGCAGAAGAAGATATCAGATGATAGACGACATTAAGATATATGGCTCATATGCAGAGACTAACATAAAAGCAGAAAATAGAAAATATTGGATAATGCTGGGTTTGCAGTGAAATACCTGCCCTTGGGCATAAAACTACAAAGAAACATGTTTTTACATATTATAAGTTCCGGTGTAATGTAGCTACAGAATTATACAACCGAGGGACGAAATTAATGTTGAGTTTTAGACCAGCAGATGTGAAACACTTAGGTTCTACTAATGTTAAATTATTATTATTTCGTCTTGTGCCATGATTATGTGGGTGTAATATAAACTTATTGACGCTTTTATGATAGAATTTTAACATAATATACTTATAAATTTGTACAATTTTTAATACATTACATTTAGAATAAGTTAATTTAGTTGGACAATCAAAACGTTTCTTTAAACAAACTTTAAGTGTTCGGAATATGTATGGTAAGGCTTTCCTGTGTTAAATTTCAACGTACCTCGTTTACATGTTTCGACCTATTTATGGGTCATCTTCAGAACTGGTCGTTGTTGGTCTTGGCGCCACTTGTTCTGTTTCCTGGTGTTTGTATTTTGAAGTTGAGTTGTGTGTTGAGAATTTCGTTGGGGTGTGTTTTCGTGTGTCTGTATATTTCATATTGTTCTAGTATGTTTACTTTCTGGCTTTTTGGTTGGATATGTAGTAATTCCATATCTGTCCAGTTCTGAAGATGACCCATAAATAGGTCGAAACATGTAAACGAGGTACGTTGAAATTTAACACAGGAAAGTCTTACCATACATATTCCGAAGTGATACAGTGTTAAAAGTTGTGTAATCAAGATGTTTAAGTCGACCTGGTTGGCGAGTTGGTATAGCGCTGGCCTTCTATGCCCAAGGTTGCGGGTTCGATCCCGGGCCAGGTCGATGGCATTTATGTGTGCTTAAATGCGACAGGCTCATGTCAGTAGATTTACTGACATGTAAAAGAACTCCTGCGGGACAAAATTCCGGCACATCCGGCGACGCTGATATAACCTTAGCAGTTGCGAGCGTCGTTAAACAAAACGTAACATTTAATTTAATTCAAGATGTTTAAGTGTTCGTTTTTGTAATAAAGTATTATGGATTAAGATTGTGGTGGCGAACTTTAGCCAGTGAGTGTGATGTATGAAGAAATATGAATATGAAAAAATGGATTAAGGTTAATTTTTTGTACTTCGTAAAATGGACGTTCTCTTGAGACAACACAGCACGAACACACTCCCTGCCCTGGTGGAACGAAGACAATTTTCCCGCTGCACTGCTGGGGATTCGAATTGAGTTACCTTGGGTCTTTAATCGGAAGTAGTACTGCTTGACGTGAGGCTGAGTTCGTTCAGAATATTAAGAACTGCATTATCAATATCTACAGGATACAGCGGCGTGACGCAAATGGCTAGTCTTCCTGACTTCGAGCGGATGTGGACAGCTACAAATAGAAGCTAGCGATTCTCGAAACAGAGACTGAAATTATGCGAATGTATGCTATTGTATACAAACGAACAATGACACGTACGTTCTCGTACATTTAACGCATTTCGTAACAATTCGTGGTAGGAACGGTATTCCTATTATTTTCAAGTACAATTCAAAATTACGATGAAGGAATTTTCTATAGAATTTTTGGACAGTGTATTGGACCGGTGCCCACCAATCATCATGAAGAACTTGAGGAGCTACGATAGGCAGCGAAATCCTGTTACGAAAGCCAGCTATGACGGCTGGAGGGTGGGTGTGATGACCACAGGTTACCTCCGTTCTAGTTGGTTGATCGTCGACCTCTACTAAGGCAAGTGGACGTAAGGCCCCTCTATGGGCTGTTCGGCCACTGACGGCCGGACTTTTCAAAATCACACCTAAGTGAGATGGGAAGAAACACTATTGTAAACTTGAGCTGAGCAGAAGAGAAAGAATGGGTTAGGTTTTATTTACCACTGGGATCCACTTCGATTTCGTGACCAAAAAAATTTAAAAATAATTTAAAATTGCATTACATTTCCTGCTTCGAACAAACCTGATCTACGAATTGAATTTGGCATTAGAAAACATTTCTTTTCCACGAATTCACATCTCAGCTCACTATGACATCATATTGCATCACATGGCATACAGGGAAGTATGTGATCATTTTAGTCATAAATACCACTGTTATACAGAGTGCGTCAGAAAGAACGGATGGATTTCACATGGCAAGAAAATTGTAAAGATTCATGAAATCAAAAATTTATTGTTATCAACATATTCACCAATACATGCAGTTTATTTATGGAAAACAACATTATCCATATGACGTCCTTGGCTTTCAATAGAGGCATCGAGGCGTTTTCTGATGTTCGCCATCACTTTCACAGTCATAGCTGGTGCAATTGCCGCGATTTCTTCACGAATCGCTGTCTTCAGTTCGTCCAGTGTATGTGATCGATGTTTACAAACTTACGCCTTCAAATGGTCCCAAAGAAAGAAGTCGCAGGGCGCGAGATCTTACCGTAGCCTCGGACAATCTCAGTGCAATAAAATTTCGTCCAGGTGATTTCTTCTTTAATGTTCAACCTGTGATACGAAATGAAGCCTCCCACCGCAAAATTGTATTCCGAGTTGGAATCCTAGCGTGACATCCGATGTCGAAATGAGTCCTGAGTGGCTATCACAGACTCTTCATTTTTCAAAAATGTCTCTACGATGAAAGCACGTTGTACACCAGACCAACACCATATTCTCAACTGAAACTGCATTCTATGGCTGACCCAACAGTCGTGGTCCCCTCACTATATCTCTCTCCTCGTTGCGTATCGATAGTTTGAAATCCATCCGTTCTTTCTGACGCATCCTTTATTACGTAGTAGTCGTACGTGCATGTTTCAAAATTCCACTGTTACATTCACACTAATAGTACGTACCTGTTCCAAAATACTACTGTTCCATCAGATACTAGTCAACCGTGCGGTTTCAAAATATATTTATACACAAGTTACATATGGTACTGTTATTCGAAACCTAGTATTTTCAGGGAAATGGGACAGTTGGAACGGTTACGAGAAAATAACAAATTTTCCCATTTCTAGGATGAAGTAGATCAGGGCTGGGCACATTACGCGATTCTGAGAAATGAGCGCTGTGTGCTTTAAAGAGCGGGTCTTGCGAGCGCTCTGACGTATGCATACTGTACGTCATTCAGCGTCGGTGCAGTAGTGGCGAACTTTGAAGACGGAGCTTCCGCTCATATACTAAAGCGGCCCGCTACTCCCAATGCTTTTAATGTATCATGGGAGGAGAAGATATTTTTGGTAGAGAGCAGTGGATTAGCAAAGTGTTTAATTTGGCATAAAACACTCCAACTGATTAAGAAGTTCAGTATCCAACGGCATTCTTCTTTACAACATGCTACTGAATCTGACAAATATGTTGGCAATGAACGCCATAAATTAATACAACTTAAAGAAAATGTTTCTCAGGTACATTATATTAGAGTATCTATTCGATATTTATATATGAACTGTAATATACTATACTATGATATATCATAATACTTGTATAATTTTAAATTATATGAGTAGCTTAATATCAAAGACGGACATGTGACCTCAATAGAAATTTAGATAGCTGTGGGTTTTTATACAATTTTTCATGCTCTTTCAAGTTATAGTGAAACCATATGCAAACTCTAACACTACATTTATAAAATAAATTGCTTTAAATATTACAAAGAACATTGTGAATTAAAAAATTGCCTTTAGAACAAAACTATGGAGATGACAGATGTCCGTCTTTGATATTAAGCTACTCATATATTCCTAAATGTATAATAACCTATAATGCAATGTAAATATCAAATAGATACTCTAATATAATGTACCTGAGAAACATTTTCTTTAAGTTGTATTAATTTATGATAATTATCATATCATATCATATCATATCATATCATATCATATCATATCATATCATATCATATCATATCATATCATATATTATATATTAACAGGATGACAATAATGCACTTAGTGAATCGGCTATGAGAATTAGCTACAAAATTTGCCACGAAATTGCAAAGGAATTGAAAACATTCAACGAAGGTAACTTCATCAGGCGATGTTTAATTATATTGGCAGATGAACTATGTCCACAGGAAGTAGGGGAAGTGGAAGCCATACGCCTGTTTCATAGAACCGTGGTGAGGAGATTGCAGTATGTGCGTATGGATTATGTAAATAAGCCTAATGATTTGTGTGTGTGCATAGAGCGAAGTTTATTCCAATAAATTAATAAGAGTGTTATAAATTCTGTAATGTACAATGGATTAATGTAATATCCTTATAAACTAGTCTATTATGTACTGACAGACTGAATGAATAGAACAACCGTGGCTCTTGTTACATTAATGCAGGGAAGGTAGCTGTAATGCGAGTCCGCCACTGCGTGAGCGTTCTGCTCTGGCTTGCCTTGCGGAGCGAGAGCAGCTCTGGCCGACTAAATGGAGCCGCTCTCATGCCCGGCCCTGAAGTAGACCATCTCCTTGATGTATGCCATGTGACATATTGAACATTTGTGAGTTCCTAAAGCAAACTTGAAGAATTACTTTATTAAACAGTGTAAACTGATTTCTTGTAACTTTAATATTTTTGTATTTGTAAAACATTGAAAATGTCTATTTATTTTGTACTAATGCAGTAGAACCAGTCACATTATTTGTCGGATCTCGCAGGAAACTGTTAGAATTCAGACGTAGAAACAGTGGCGCAGAAATAGAAGAGGACGAATTAATTAGGCATGAACAAGAATAGGAATTATCGAGTTAATGAGGCCCTCCTAAACGAACGCTAATATTAAAGACGCTAAACGGCGTTACGTAGAGAGGGTCAGCACGTCCAGAGCGCGTGCCAGGCTCCGGACTTCGCTCCAGTCTGCACTATTTTTAGCCCTTCTTGACCAAGACACGTGTTCATCACAGACAGCAAGAGATACCTATGAACCGCAAATTTTTTTATGCGAGATCGTGAGTATTTGCTTGTTTTCCGCACAGAACCAATACGCGGTAAGTGTGAAATACCACATTCAGTATTCCCAACGTAACACACACAACAATTTCCCTCTTCTTACCGCTTAAGCGCGACATTCATTTTACTGCTTTAGGCTTTTAACATATTATTTTTAGAGACGTTTAACATAGTAATAATTTTTATACCATTAAGTACGAGAAAAATTCGTACCGGCACCGGGAATCGAACCCAGGACCTCTCAGCTGTGCGCGCGGAGTGCTCTCTAACCAACTGAGCTATGCCGGGAGCACTCAGCGCGCACAGCTGAGAGATCCTGGGTTCGATTCCCGGTGCCGGTACGAATTTTTCTCGTACTTAATGGCATAAAAACAAACTGACTAGTCATACTAGTCGAGCAAAATATAATGAGTTGTGCGAGACCTCATTCATATTTGATACATATAGTAATAATTAAAAAATGGAAACTTACCACTGCAATTTCACCTAAATTGCAATGTTAATTATTGTTTTTAAATATTTGCAAAAATTAAGTAAAGTCTACTACTCCACGAAACTTATTGCATTCCTGATACAAGTAACATTAAGGAAGCCGTGAAAAAATCAACAAGATTCCAGATGCGGATGTTATTACTGCAATATGTTATATAAATAATATTGTTAAAATATTAAAATGAAAAATAAATCATTACATAACCTTACCGTTTGTTTTAAGTTCGCATTTATAGACTGGGGGGAAAAAAGACAGAAGTATATCACGGCCTGCTGGAGTATAGTAAACACAGAAAACATGTTATAGCAACAATGTTGAAGAAAGATATTTTGTTGTTCCGAAGTTGCCGTCATTAAACAGAAACCAACATGGAGATTTCATTGCAACTAATTAGAAATTCGTCTTTCAGGTATGTAATAAACGATCTTCGCACAAATAATGTACGATACACGAGCGGTATGTATGTTCTCGGAAATTAAAAAAGCTCAACTACGTTTCGCTTTTTCAATCTTTTCCTCGACCATGAAAACGTCAACATACCGCTCTTGTAACGTATATTACTATTATGTTCACAACAATATTACAATTTAAAGGGGATATTCATTAGAGTTTTCCTAATTTTATTTTATTTTTTATTTTAGTAGGTCATTTTACGACGCTTTATCAACATCTCAGGTCCTAATCTGTCTTAAAATTGGAAATAAACTTAAAAATTCATGGGATGCAGAGTAAAATGAGGGCTGCAGTTTTAAATTTACACTTCCTGGATATGATGGTAGAGACTGGATTAATCTTGCTCAGGATAGGGACCGATGGCGGGCTTATGTGAGGGCGGCAATGAACCTCCGGGTTCCTTAAAAGCCATTTGTAAGTAAGTAAGGTTACTTTAAAAATAAAATATGATAAAGAGTCAACTATTTTAATTGACGTAGCTATTTCTTGTCATTTATGGATGAAACCTGCCATAATAAAATAATAATTGCTTTAGTTATTTCGTAATAAATATAAGTGTCATTCAAAGACACCGATCAATTTACAGATTTTCCCTACTGATGGAAGTTGTAAAGGTCTATTAATAAGAAACTTATGAAGTCACACAAACTAGTCAGGGTTACTGATGACCTCATGCGAAGTAATAGTATTCTTCTTCGAATAAATGCTCTGCAGATTCTCAGCATGAGAAGCGAAAAGGAGTAAAATCATGACATGGAAACAACATTACAATTGCTTAAGCCGAAATAATTTCCATATTAAACGTCTTTGCATCCCTTGTCTATCGAGAAACAAGGAATATCATGCCACTACGTTAATTCTACGAAACAACCTCATCTTTGTGTAAATAGATTTCCGTCCATCTTGGAACCGACTATGATTATTCCACGCATGTACTTATTAAACAATGGAGTATAGGAAACAGTTGAATATCAATCAATCAGAACCATCGCTGCTATATTATCGTTTTAAATTATCGACTGTTTGTTACAGCCATTGCTTGGCAATTGTTTCCTCTTATGTGGACGATTTAGAAGATCATTGCTGATTTTACGTAAAATTAAAATTTCCATTATAGAAATAATAATCAACTAATGCGATACTAATTTTTCCCAATGTTAATCATAGCAAATAAGTTTACTTTTGACAATAGTCATTTCATTGATCGAAGAGTGTAACCTAAGCAACAAAGTTTGTAAGAGCCATTGTTGTCATTTCTTAAGTGGTTGTCAAAAATAGTTTGTGCGAGATCGTGCGTATTTGCTTGGTTTCCGCACAAAACCAATCCGCAGAAAGTCTAAAATTCCACATTCAGTATTCCCAACCTAACACACATAACAATTTCCCTCTTCTTACCGCTTAAGTGACATATTCATTTTACTGCTTGAGGTTTTTAACATATTATTTTTAGAGACGTTCAATATAGTAATAATTATAAATTGGAAACTTACCACTGCAATTTCACCTAAATTGCACTGTTAATTATTGTTTTTAAATATTTGCAAAAATTAAGTAAACTCTACAACTCACTAAAGTTACTGCATTCGTGATGCAAATAACATTAAGGAAGCCGTGAAAAAATCAACAAGATTCCAGACTCATCATAGACTGAGGGAAAAAAAAAAAGACAGACGTATATCACGGTCTGCCGGAGTATAGTAGACACAGAAAACATTTTAAAGCAACAATGTTGAAGATAGATATTTTTGTTTTGCAAATTTGCCGTCATTGAACAGAAACCAAGATGGAGATTTCATTGCAACTAATTAGAAATTCCTCTTTCAGGTATGTAATAAAAGATATTCGCACAAAATAATGTACGATACACGAGCGCTACGTTTTCTTTCAATTCTCGGAAATTAAAAAACCTCAACTACATTTCGCTTTTTCAAACTTTTCCTCGAACATGAAAACTTCAACATACCGCTCTTGTAACGCATATTACTATTGTATGTGTGAAACTCGATAAACTACATAATAATATTATAAACATAAATATATTATGTTGAAATTCAAAGTGGAAGCAAGCCCTAGTTAATGTATGCCATTATTGTTGTCACTAGTAATAGGGTAAAGGCTGGTAATACTATGATACGAGTAATATTGTGATACTTCTTTTTGAGAATTTATTACAATTTTATTGAGCGAGAAAAGGACCGGTTTTGTACAGCAACATTCTACGGACATTCCCTCAATATGTTGAGGCAAAAAAAAAAAAAAACGATCTTCCTCTCGCTCAATAAAATTGTAATAAATTCTCAAAAAGAACCATCACAATATTACTCGTATCACGATATTACCAACATTTACCCTAAATGATTTTGACGGAGAAAAATGTCTCTCTTGAAAAATTTTGTTCTGTACACTTACAACATTTGTTGTTACACTCTTCAATTGTACATTTAATTGCATTCATTTGTTTGATGTAATAAATCATGTTCTTTAAAAATATGTTGGCCTAGGTATAAACATAAACATAACCATTGTTAAACCCTTTATTTCTGTCAATGAGCTGTAGTTAGCAGTGTTAACACTAGATGGCCCTGTTCATGTTTGTAAATAAACATTTTTACTCCTTTAAAATATTGTAGGCCATGTCAGCCAATGAAATACCGAAAGCGTCCATGAAATATTAACGATTTTAATAACTAAAAATCTTAAACTAATTTTATATACTTTAATTATTAATGTACGTGTTTAAAGACAATACATGCAAGATACATGCTCGATGAATAACATTTTCAAAATGACCACCGCGAATGGCAATACAAAGATTTAATTTTTTTTTTAATTGCCAATAACTCTCTGACAGCCTACTGCGCAGCATCACGTTCTTAATCATAACATGGCCAACACTGAATAAGTTTATATATAAATGTACGTTTAAAAGAGTTTAATATAGCAATTTCTTTGTCTTTTTTTAGAACTTTGAACATGATCAGGCGATTGTCAAGGTGGCCTTGACTAGACCATGATAATCACGTGACTCCGATTTGCGACATAGCCTATAATTATATGTTCTCTACGTTTCTCCTCAGCTCACAGATGGTTCGTAACATAAATCCCCAACCTTCCTTTGTTTTCTCCAACAATACCATGAACAAGTGACTAACAGCTTCTCAGTATTAAAAAAAATAAAATCGTACATATTTCATTGGCGTTCTCTGCATAAAATTGCTGTAGTTCAACATTAAAAAATTAAATATCTTAATATGTTAAAATAATGCGCGTTATTGCTCCATTCTTATTATTTATTGCTGTATTCGCGAAATAGTATTAAATATAAAATAGATGATTTACACCCAAGAAAGTTGCTAGTAAAGAAATTGTTAAAACCAAAATCTATCGAGACATTGCCTACAATATTTTGTAATTCTAGGTATGAGCCACAGTCTAGTACATACAGTCACGAAGCTTGTGTTTATGAGGGCATCAGGAACAATAAACTGTGCAGGCACTATTCCGCATTGTCTGTAATGAGGCGATAGTAGCGATCCTAGTGGTTAGCAACTATCTACGGATGCATATTTACTACATTTGAGCTTCGTGACTGCATATACTAGACTGTGGTATGAGTCCACAGAGGTGAAAGCAGAATCTAAAAGACAGGGACAAGGGACGCGGATTCGAATTCTGCGCAGAGCACAGATACAGAAAAGCGGTAGGCTATACAAATGATTTTGTTAGCCTCGTCTAGAAAGTCCCTGGTGAGAGGCTATGATATACATTTCAAGAAACACGCTTGTTTTTATGCGTACAACGTGAGAGTGTCTTACAGTAATTATTATAGTACGTGAAGGTCAGTTTTTACTCTGCACTGCGTGTGCATTATTATCACACATGGGTAGCTTCATCCTTTTAGAGGGAGCTTAAGTAAGAATAAAGAAACCCTATTTAAAATAAATCATTATTATTATTATTATTATTATTATTATTATTATTATTATTATTATTATTTAACGCATCTCATGTTCTGCCATTCAACCCCAACTTACAATTTGCCATCTCATTTCAATACAGGCCATATCATGTGACTTCACTTCAATATGTGATGAAGCTTAGGAATAAACTTTTTAATACTTTCATTGCTTTTATTTGCAAATACAGTAAGCTACCATAACAAAAGTTATATGCCAAATACTTATTGAACCATTGCATTAGAATAATTAGGCCTACACACTACTGTACGGTCATACGATGATTCCTCGTATCGGTGACTCAGCTTATACAGGGGGAGTTGCCGTAAACGCCGATGCTCTATTGCATAAATGTATGCTATACAGGCTCTCAAATATATTAATGTATTTCTCTACATTTCGCCTCAATATAAAAAAAAATCCCACCCAATTTCAACAATTTGCATCCCACTATATCATACACAATCTTTTTTTCAACAATTCCCTTTTCTTGAGCCACACCAGTTCAATTTTGCACACTGCTTTTTAAACTACAGCCTTTGTATTGTATTTATTAACATTCCATGGTATTCATACATGCTTACAGCTAGAATATGGAACAAGTCAAAAAACTTAATACTATTATAAAGTCTTAATTTATAGTCACAGTCTAGATAAAATATATACAGACGAGATTTACAATATAGTCTACTAATACAACACAAAGTTTTAGTATCAATTTCATGAAGCGTTGTTGATTGTCATGAATTCACCTACAGAATAGAAGGCGTGAGAAATTAGGTACTTCTTTAATTTGGCCCTAAATAATCTTATGTTTTGAGTTTCATTTTTTATATCGATAGGGAGGCTATTAATAATTTTTACTGCCATATAACGCACTCCTTTTTGATAGCACGATAGACTTGCCGATGGAGTATGGAAGTCATTTTTTGACGTGTACTTATGCTATGAACTTTTGAATTAGTTACGAAGTTTTCACGATTACATACGAGGAAGATTATTAATGAAAAGATATACTGACAAGCCATGGGCATTATTTGTAGTTTTTTGAAAATAACTCTGGACTCTGTTGCAAGATTTTGCTAATATTATTAGAATAAAGTTACAAATTACTATTACTAATAATTTCTGTTGCATAATACATATCAATTTACTAATATTATTAGTGATTTTCGCTCTAAAAAAATTACAAATTACAAGTTCGTCAGAGAACCATAGGCATGTCACGGCCTCTTAGATTGTAATTGCATACATCAGTGCAATGATAATCACGATAGAAACTATAACAATCTCGATGGCAGTGAGTGTAAACATCGCGTAAATAAAAAAAAATAAATAAACAGTTGTGTCTAAATCTTTTGCAATGGGGAAGAGAGAAGAGCAAAGAAAACTGAAATTTTGAATATTAAATAAATTTAAATGTAAAAAAAAAAAGAAATCAATATTATTTGGCCGATTTAGCGACACGTTAACTAAAGACGACAAAATTAATTACTGAGAAGAAATATGTGAATATGGAACATCAATTGTAACAATGACCACCTCTATGGTGTAGGGGTCAGCATGCTGGTCTCTTACGTAGAAGGCTCAGGTTTGAATACCGGTTGGGTTGAATGTCCTGGTTGGGGTTTTTCAGGGTTTTCCCTCAGCCGTAAGGCAAATGCCAGGCAATTCGGGCCACAACATTCCTGAATATCACCGGCTTCATTCATCAGCAGAATGATATTCATAAAAAATCAGTAATACATCTACAGACGCCATCTAGTTCACAACAATAGAACCAGTCTCAACAATAGTGCACAGGCCTTCGGATTTCACCAAAAAGATTAACTCGCGATATGACCAGAGATGTTAAAGCGAGTATAAATAACAAAAAAATTGTAACAATACACTTTAGGAGGAGGCTTTGGTAAGTCTTCGTTATCTGAAGACCTCACTGATAATCTGTAATAAAGGGTGAATACAAACTTGTAGAAGAAATATCAGTAAATATTAATAACTAATAATATTAGTTTCAATTATGCAACAGAGCTTGTAAAATTCACTAATTATATCGGTTATTTTTATACAAATCTGGCTTTCAGGTAGTAGTTCCCTGTAAAGCAGGTTTGAATGATTTCAAGGAAAAATTGTTCTGGGGCCGGGTATCGATCCCGAGACCCTTTGCTTAGCGCGCGCACGCTCTACCTTCTGAGCTACCCTAGGAACTATACACGACACCGTCACAATTTTTTACGACGGTGTCGTGTATAGTTCCTGGGGTAGCTCAGTCGGTAGAGCGTTCGCGCGCTAAGCGAAGGGGGTCCTGGGATCGATACTCGGTTATTTTTGCTAGTAATATGTAAGTTTTCTTCTTAGCATTACGCAACAGAAATATTCTATAAATTACAAAATCACCAGTAAATTTACTATTGTTATTAGTTTGTAAATTATTATGCAACAGGACATTAATTGTAATCTAATGCAAGTCTACTGGAAGGCTAGCTAGAGACAGTCGTGTTCTGCAACTAGCACCAGGCAAGAACCCTGGACTGCACGTCTGACCATTCACCCTGCCCACTGCAGTGCTTCCTTATTGATCATTGCCGCCTGCATGTTTAATTCGCATTTGTAAGGAGCATGTGGGCAGTCTTCGCTTCTCTTCAATTAAAAATCACAGTTAGTTCTTAGGATCGAATATTTGGGTCAGAATCGTAAGAACATAGGGGGAATTGGGGGGTTGTCTGCCCGTACATCATTTTCTTAGTTTCTTTTTCCTACTAAGTCTGGGGTTCTAGTAGAATTCCCGTTTTAACCCCAAATGGCACGTGTAGTAACACCAATCCTGCGCTGGTGACAAATAATAATAATAATAATAATAATAATAATAATAATAATAATAATAATAATAATAATAATAACAATAATAATAAATTTCCCATAATACACTAGTTTCCCATCATCCAAAACAAAGTTAACATCGATTTCAATATGATCTGAGGCGACAACAGAAGTTGTTTCTCTTACTTACTTACTTACTTACATATGGCTTTTAGGGAACACGGGGTTCATTGCCGCCGTCACATAAGCCCGCCATGAGTCCCTATCCTGAGCAAGATTAATCCAGTCTCTATCATCATATCCCACCTCTATCAAATCCATTTTAATATTATCCTCCTGGATGATAAAAACTTCTCAACCGAATAAATGCAAAAATGCAGAAATGAAAAATTATATTTGTGCAAACTGCGAAAAGCTTGATCATTATTCTAAATAATTGTAAAGAAATATAAAATTAATAAGGTTTGCAGAAACAAAAAGTTTTGTGAATTTTGTTTCTTCGAGTTTTATTACTTTCAATCCATATTACAATACTCTAGATATACTTATGTAAGTAAATCAGTAAACGTAGGTATGTTTAGAATCAATGATTGCTGAATTTACATCTCATTAAAATACGTTATTTTATGGGCACTCTAAACATTGAAATTCTTTACGAGCAGGGCCTTCAAGATTTTGTTGTTAGCAGAGTGCTAACTCTTTTTACAGAAAGGCGGTTTCTAATTCCAGTTTTTACAAGATTCATGCAACTAAATCCTCGCTCACAATTTACAGTGTGTGATGGAATTGTATACATCAATGAGAAGTAATTCTTCACTTAACTTGTTAACTTACATAAATTGCACAAACTCTTATAAATCCATTCCTGAACATCTATTGCTCAATATCTTTTTGAACATTGTCCATGCCATTAGTATTTCATTTAAATTCAGATTAGTTCAAACACATCTCTGATTTCATTTTCTCCATTATCATCCTCGTTTCTGAAGTCCAAAGTGTTTGTAGCATTTTTGTACATTTACATTCAAAGTTTGTTGCATTTTTATAAATCGAGTACCAAAATGCGACAAATCCGACTATGACTTAAACCCTGCTCTATATGCATTTATGGATTCACCCATACGTGCTACATGTCCTGCCCATCTCAAACGTCTGGATTTAATGTTCCTAATTATGTCAGGTGAAGAATACAATGCGTGCAATTCTGAATCGTGTAACTTCTTCCATTCTCCTGTAACTTCATCCCTCTTACCCCAAATATTTTCCTAAGAATCCTCTACTGGCTGCATTACATGTACAGGGTGTCTGGGAAAGACCTGACGAAAAAGAAGTAATTATATATCTGGAACTATTACAGTTATTACCTCAATGTTTTCACAGTTAGAAAGAGAAACTCGATAAGTTTTGTTACTTAGCAGCATGTTACGCGCGTGCGCATACCATTGCGCGAGGAGAAAACGATAAAAAGCTAGTTCTGCACAGCGTATATAGACAGTCTTGCTCTGAGAACTGGAAATGCAAGTTGTGCGTGTATCAAATGAACAGCCGAAAAATGTTTAGCACAGTAGATGAAGCAGAATACGTTTTATGGCTGGCTGAATTGAAGTTAGTCAAGCGTGTACAACGTCGTTTCCAAACGGACAAGAGCTCACAGTGACAGGTAACATATACCTGGATATGCTGCGAAATTACGCTGTCTCACAACTACCACCAGAAACCGTGTTTCAACAGGACGGAGGCCCTTCCACACTATGCTAACCATGTGCGCACATTTCCTGACCGTTGGATTGGGAGATGCGAACCTACGCCACGGCCACCACGGTCGCCGGACATGACCCCACTGGATTTCTTTCTGTGAGATTTTGTGAAAGACAAAGTGTATTGCACTCCTGTGACCGATATTGCAGAGTTACGTGGCCGAATCTACGAAGCAATAGGACTAGTCACACCTGAGATGCTTTCGCGTGTGTGACAGGAGATTGAGTATCGCCTGGACATAGTCCTGGTCACAAATGATGCTCATATAGAGGTGCATTAAAACTTATTGTGTTTCCCTTTGTAACTGTCTAAACATCATGACAATAAATGCAATAGTTTCAGAGATATAGTTATTTCTTTTTCGTCAGGCCCTGTATTTTAGAATTCAAGAAATCGTTCTTATAAGCAGTGCTGTCTGTCACACTTCAATCCTGGAGTCCTCCCATTATTTTCCGATTTAATACCAAGAAAATCACCTCAACACACAATTCTTGCTAACATTCTGTAAGGCCAGACAACACCATGTCGACCGTGTTCTCGTGGTCAGAGCACTACTGGGAAGTCCAGTTGATTTGTGGATTGCGGAATGTAGAGTGAATCCCCGGAGAGCCGGTTTATGTTACCAGCAGTGCATTCTAATGAATCCGATCGCACTGACTGGAAGTGAGTTCACGTGGTAAACGTGTTTGTCACGTTCTGTACATTAAACAACCGCACATAAGCAGCTGTAGGCCTACTGATCAGGCACACGCGCCCTCTAGAAGCCAAGAAAATATAATAGCCTACATGAGTTACGTTAGACAATTGAGTTAATCCAACCAATTAATCTAAACAAACGCTCTAGTGAATCCGCCTAATGATGTGTACCAATCAATCAATCAGCTCACTGAGTCACTGAGACTGCCAATTAACCAGGCAATCATAGTCAGTAAGGTAGTTAATCAAACAAGAAGGCAATCATACAGCTAACCAGTCAGGTTACCAGACAGCTAATGACACAAAAAAATCATACAGCCAATCAGCCAGGCAACCAAATAGCAGGTGAACTAAGTAATCGGCAAGGAAATCAGACAGCCAGACAGTCAATCAATCCTATGTTAATCAGTAATCCAGGCAATAAACCAAGCAAGCATATGAAGTCATTTAATCAGATAATTGGACAGCTACAGAGCCAAGTAATCGGCAAGACAATCACGCAATCGGTCTATCAATCTTACTTTTAGTCATCCAAACAATCACCCTGTCAATCATAAGGTTAGTCAGCCAGGCAACCAAACAATCAGCCAGGCAAACTTAATGTCAATCATGCAGGCAATCATAAGTTTAGTCAGCCAGGTCATCATAAGACCAATCTGACAATCAACCAGGCAATCTTAAGATCAGTCAGCCAGGCAAATATAAGGTTAGTCAACAGGCAATCAGACAGTCAGTAAGGCAATCGTAAGGTCAGTCGGAACAATGAGACAGATAGTTATCAGAGGATTAGACAGTCAGCCAGGCAATCACATAGTAAATATAGCAGGGCAATCACTGTCAGTTAACTAGGCAATCAGACAATCAGTCAGGCAATCATAACTTCAGTCATCCAGGCAATTATAAGGTCAGTCATCCAGGCAATCAATCAGCCAGGCAACATAAGGTCAGTCAGTCAGGCAATCAACAATCAGTCAGACAATCATAAGATCAGTCAGGAAATCCTACAGCCAGTCAGCCAGGCAATTATAAGATCAGTAAGCCAGACAATCAGGAAATCATAAGATCAGTAAGGCAATCCTACAGCCAATTAGCCTACCATAATGTCAGTCAGCCAGACAATGAGTTAGACAATCATAAGATTAGTAAGGCAATCCTACAATCAGTCAGCCAGACAATCATAAGGTCAGTCAGGCAGACAATTATAAGATCAGTCAGGCATTCCTACAGCCAATCAGTCAGGCAATCCTACAGTCAGTCAGCCAGGCAATCATAAGGTCAGTCAGGCAATCCTATACCCCATTAGCCAGGCAATCATAAGGTCAGTCAGCCAGACAATCATTAGATCAGTCAGGCAATCCTACAGTCAGTCAGCCAGGCAATCATAAGGTCAATCAATCAGACAATCATAAGATCAGTCAGGCAAACCTACAGTCAGTCAGCCAGACAATCATAAGATCAGTCAATCAGACAATCATAAGATCAGTCAGGCAATCCTACAGTCAGTCAGTCAGTCAGTCAGGCAATCATAAGGTCAGTAAAGCCAGACAATCAGTTAGATATTCGTAAGATCACTCAGGCAATCCTACAGTCAATCAGGCAGGCAATCATAAGGTCAGTCAGCAGATAATCATAAGATCAGTCAGGCAATCCTACAGTCAGTCAGCCAGGCAATCAGTCAGGCAAACATAAGCTCAGTCAGTCAAGGAATCAGCAGGCGATCATAAAGTCAGTCAGCATGACAATGAGACATATAGTTTCCGAGGGAATTAGCCAGTCGTCAGTAAATCTAGCCGGGCAATTACTGTCAGATAACGAGGCAATCAGACAGTGAAATCTGCCAGGCAATCAGACAGCTAGCTTTGTATCGGAGAGCCAATAAGCCAGGAAATCGATAAATAAACAGGAAATCAAGCAACCATATACAATTAATCAGACAATCTATCAGGCTGTTCTCTAGGCAATGAGACAATCAGTCAATTAGGTAATTAATTAGCCAGGAAATCAGTCATCCAATAAGACAACCAATCATCCAAGTAATCAATCAATCAATCAATCCAGTGAGACAATTAATCTAAAAGCAATCAGACAGCTAAACAGTAAAGCAATCCTACAATCAGTCATTCGGGTAATGACCAGGCAATCAGACAGTCAGCCAGGCCGGAAAATCAGTCACTCAGGCAATTACATAGTCAATCAGCCGGGAAACAGTAAATAACAAGGAAACCAGACAACCAATAACTAATAACTCAGTCGAGTCAATGAGTTTGTAAATTGAGTGAGTCTTGCAGTACAAGTCAGTCAGTCAGTCAGTCAGTCAGTTAAATCAGTTTATTTGTGGGTTAAGTCATTACATCAATCTGCAGAAAATGCATCGAGTTAGTGAACTCAGCCAGTCAACGGCGTGAATCAGCAATTCAGTCAGTGTAATAAGTAATTGAGTTAGTGAATTGAGTGAGTCAGTCGTTCAGGCACAGATTCTTATACTAGTTGAAGAGAATGCGAGTTTCGTGTTTACAGTGTGCTTTAATTGAGTGGTCGCCCCTCACGCGTCCAGTCGCGTGCTGTGTCCTGGACACGAACCAGGGTCACAGTCTGCGGAGCGTGTAGTGTTCCGCGTTTTACTTTCTTACGCACGCGCCGCCAAAGAGATCTGCAGGCGTGGAGCGAGCCGGGCAGAACGGCTTCCTAATTTCTATTGTTATCGAGCTCGTCGTTAAGGAATCGGGCCCCAGACAAACGAGAGCACGTGCTAACCAACTACAAGGACTACAGTACGATAGCGCCGACGAGCTGTTGCTGGAAATTGTGAGAATTACGAGACATGCGTCGAGAAGTGGAGGAAGTGTTTTGTAATGGAGATAAGGCTGGCAGGTGTAACGCAACAGGTTGAGGTGAAATACAGCGTGTCGAGCTTAAAACACCAATAAACGAAATAGCTATATATGAAAATGTAACCTAGAAGACAAACAAAAATAAATCAACTGAGATTTGCATCCTTTGCAGTCCAGTAATGGAATATGGTGCTGCATGTTGGGATCCTTACAGATTAGAACATATTAAGACACTGGAAAATATTCAAAAACGGGCTCCCAAGTGTTGTCGGAAAAATTCACCATTAAAATGGGACACACTCACGGACAGGAGAACGCGAATTCGATTATGCGCACTGTTCAAAACATACAGAGGTGAGCCTGTCTGGAGAGAAATAAAAAATAGGTTGCAGCCGCCAAATAACTCTTCAAGGAACGACCAGTCATATAAATTGAGGGAAAGAAGGCAGTGGAAGGACACTGGAAAGTTTTCTTTTCTCAATCGTACTATCAGGGACTGGAATGCTTTACCTGCAGACTTACTAAAGGCTTTACCAACAACCAAAAATGTATTTAAAAATAGGCTTAAGGATTTTACTAATAGATGGTAATTATAACCCCACAGTATTTATTTGTTATTGAAGTGTTGTATCAGTGAATAATTATGTTGTGCAAGTGAAACGTGTTTCTGTCAATGAAGCTTTATAGTTTATAGTGGCAGTGCAAAGTATTTGAACAGTGAAATGTTTTTGAAGTGTTAGTGAAATCAGGATAGAATCAGTGAAATGTGTCGTAGTACCAGTGCAGTGAGTGAGTTGACAGCGAAATGAGTGTAGTGCTGAAAGGTACTTGTGCAGATATGAACATATCATACTCGTGGGTTTTAGTTCGAACTTAGGTTTAAGATACAAATTAGATTTATTTCAAATGTTATTTTAAGTGATTGTTTCATTTAATTTAGTATATTCCCTGTTGTTAATATTATTATTACTTACTTACAAATGGCTTTTAAGAAACCCGAAGGTTCATTGCCGCCCTCACATAAGCCCGCCATCGGTCCCTATCCTGTGCAAGATTAAGCCAGTCTCTATCATCATACCCCACCTCCCTCAAATCCATTTTAATATTATCCTCCCATCTACGTCTCGGCCTCCCTAAAGGTCTTTTTCCCTCCGGTCTCCCAACTAACACTCTATATGCATTTCTGGATTCGCCCATACGTGCTACATGCCCTGCCCATCTCAAACGTCTGGATTTCAAGTTCCTAATTATGTCAGGTGAAGAATACAATGCGTGCAGTTCTGTGTTGTGTAACTTTCTCCATTCTCCTGTAACTTCATCCCGCTTAGCCCCAAATATTTTCCTAAGCACCTTATTCTCAAACACCCTTAACCTATGTTCCTCTCTCAGAGTGAGAGTCCAAGTTTCACAGCCATATAGAAGAACCGGTAATATAACTGTTTTATAAATTCTAACTTTCAGATTTTTGGACAGCAGACTGGATGATAAGAGCTTCTCAACCGAATAATAACACGCATTTCCCATATTTATTCTGCGTTTAATTTCCTCCCGAGTGTCATTTATATTTGTTACTGTTGCTCCAAGATATTTGAATTTTTCCACCTCTTCGAAGGATAAATCTCCAATATTTATATTTCCATTTCGTACAATATTCCCGTCACGAGTCATAATCATATACTTTGTCTTTTCGGGATTTACTTCCAAACCGATCTCTTTACTTGCTTCAAGTAAAATTTCCGTGTTTTCCCTAACCGTTTGTGTATTTTCTCCTAACATATTCACGTCATCTGCATAGACAAGAAGCTGATGTAGCCCGTTCAATTCCAAACCCTGCCTGTTATCCTGAACTTTCCTAATATTATTATTATTATTATTATTATTATTATTATTATTATTATTATTATTATACATTATTGTTGGTATTAATCATTAGTATTATTATTATTAATTGTATTTTTAATTAATAAGTTTATTATTGTCATTATTGAGTGTAATTTGTTACCACTGCCACCGGGTATATACCCATTGCAGTGTGAATAAATACATACATATGGTTACCATGGAGTCGTAGGCCTATGTTGATAAAATCGGGATAGGCTGTGCCGATGACACACCCGCGGGGCATTATACAGAGTGGTCATTAAGTATGGGATATTACTAATAACATCTTAAACTTTAATTTTACTAAACAAGTTTTATACAAAAGCTGTTGGAGTTAAACCATACAATATGATACCAGAGTTCGAAAAAAGTAGTTATTCACATATACAGGGTGTGACAGTAAATTTTACTTTTTAAATGGAATCTCCATTAATTGTTACGTATAAATTAGTAGAAATTTTACGCATTTAGACGTTTCATGTCTTTTAACTATTTATTAAACTTGTTTCGTGAACTTCAAACTTCAGACAAATAAGTATGTAAAATCATGTTGAGTAGGCCATAAAAAAAAGAACACTTAAGGCCCGCTTCCACTTAGCGGAATCGAATCGAATAGAATTTCTCTTCACAATGCAGTTAAATGGAAGATAGCAGAAAGCGGCGCGTCGAATCGAATCGAACAGAACACAATTCATGAGCTAGAATATTTATTCCACTGTCGGAACAGAATTTCTTGTTTCGGCTATGATCGTAAGTTCTCGTAAGCCTTCGTGAAAAAAAAAAAACAAATGAACCACATCCATTCTTTGTTTACTATTGAAAGTTATAAAAAATTAATAAATATTGTGCAGAATTATCCTTTTTTGTATGACAAAACACAAAATACAAAAGTACTGTTGGGTTCGATTCCACTAATTGTGAGCGGCAGCAGACTTTTCGTTTCGATTCGGTTCGATTCCGCTAAATGGGAACGGGCCTTATCACTAACCAAACTTTACAACAGTTGCTCAAAATGGGAACCATTCACAGACAAACAATGTCCCGGTCTATCAAGAAAACAATCTATTGTCTTTTTCATAGTTACATGAATGATCAGTTCCATCTCTAAGCTAATTTTTTCTTTCTGTTAAGTATTTCTTGGTTTATCGTGATACTCTCTACACTTAAAGTAACCCAAAAGGAAGAAATTCATACTTAAAATGTAATGGAGATTGGAATATGTAAATCTTAAAATAGGGTGTCATTTTCAAAAATAGTTTTCTTTCACGCCCTGAATGCCTGAATAACTAACTTTTTTTTTAACACTGGTATCAAACTGTATGATTTATCTCTAACAGCTTTTGTATAAAATTGTTTGTAAAATTAAATTTAAGACGTTATGAGTACTTAAGTAACACTCTCTATACTTGGATCCTTGTTAGACAGTAGAAGTTGGTTATGGAATGAAATACAAGTTAGGGGAATGTCGGGTAGGGCCGGACGGCGGGTATGTCCGGACACTTACAGTTTTCATAAATGCCGTAAGATAGAAGCATGTTATTGAGTGCGTTTAGAAGCCTCCGTCCAGAGTACTGAATACACATCAGTGTGTAGCTCTACCTCCTGGTGTTAAGTGTGTACATCATTGTTCGTGATTTACATTGTGTCTGCTCTCCGCCTCAGTATTATTCAAGACATCACTACTTTGAAATAAGGTAAGTGAAGTGCATCTGCCAACTACTGTTGTGTTTATAGAAGTGTTAGGGAACTAATTATAGAAGTGCGCTTTAAAATTCAAGTAACTTTAGAAATGGCAGGAATTCTTTCGTTGGCGTGTGTATCGGGTAAGACCGGACAGTGCTTTGTCGGGTAGCACAGGACACATAAATAAAATGCTTTTCTGTGTTACAGAGCTCACTGTTGGAGGAGATAATACCGAAATCTGAAGAAAAACATAATAAAAAGGGATGTTGGACCGAAGAAAATATGAAGCATGCCATGAATGATGTACTAATGGGAAAAATTAGTATTAGAGAAGCAGTTAGGGTGTATGGCGTTCCGAAAAGTTCTCTGCATGACAGAATTAATAAAATAAAGAAAGGGAAGGAAGCTAATGTACCGCCTAAATTAGGCAGATTTGAACTTACTTTCTCCGAAACATATGAAGAGGAACTATTAGCCCATATCAGACAGCTCGACGGCATGTTTATGCCACTAAGCAAGAAGGAATTCTTGAAATTGGCATATGATCTAGCCGTGGGGTTGAGATTGCCACACAGGTTTAACAAGACAAAGAAACTTGCCGGAAAAGACTTTTATTATGGATTTCTGAAAAGGCATCCTGAAATAGCATTAAGAGTACCTGAATCCACTAGTATGATGAGAGCAGTGAGTTTTAACAAGCCCCAAGTAGACCTGTTCTTCAGCAAGCTTGTGGAATTGATGGAGAAACATTCATTTCCCCCTTCACGGACATTCAGTGCGGATGAAACTGGCGTTTCTTCAGTGCATGATAACTGTAAAGTGATGTCCGTGAAAGGAAAAAGGCAAGCGAAGGTGTAGCTCAGCCAAACGGGTGGATGAATGGTGACATATTTCTTGGATGGCTGAAACACTTTGTAAAGCAGGTGCGTCCAAGTAAAGATAGCTCTGTGATGAAGAAAATGAGAAAATGGATGAAGTGGTTTTCACAAAACCACATGTCGAAGAAAGTCAATCTTCAGTCAGCACTCCGTGCAATGATTCTGCGTCAATTGCGCCTCTCTTGAAGAAACTGTCCCCAATCCCTGATGCAAGCAAACGAAGACTTGCTACGAGAAAACGAAAGGCAGAGAAGAGTCAAATTCTGACTGGAACCCCCTACAAAGAGTCGCTGGAAGAGAAACAGGTTCAAAAGAACAAAAAGGATGAGAAAAAACGCCGGAAATGCGCAAAAACTCTAAATTTGGATCAATCTTCAACATCAGTCCAGGCTTCTGCTTCCAGTGTGACTTGTTGCATATTGTGTGGTGAGAGTTTTGAAGAAGACTGGATTCAGTGTGAAAAGTGCAAGAGTTGCGCGCATGAAAAGTGTGCAAATTTAGAAAATGCGACCTTTTATTATGAGTGTGACAAGTGTATGCAAGTGCAATAACTCTTTCTTTTCAATTCATACCATCTGTTGTACTTTTTTTTTTAACTTTTTGACTGTCCGGTACAACCCGCCAATATCCGAATCACTAGGCAAAATGTATATTTGTAAATAGGCCTTTCCTCAGATTATTAGTGTCTATTCATCAATAACAGTACACGTATATTGTTTTATGATTCTTGAATAGTGTTATTAAAGATTTTGTTCTTTTCTTTAACATAAAACCAAGTCAATATGAAAGAAAAACCTTAAGGGTCGATTTCTAAAACGAGGTCTAGACCACGACCATGGCTTTAAACCACGTTTGGATTTATAAAACGAGGTCCTTTTCATTTTTCTGAGCCATGGCTCGAAACCATGGTCTGAAGCAGATACCACGGCTGAGGTAGGTTTAAAACCACGCCTTCATGTATGCAAGATGGAGGTAGTAGATTAGCTGGATGATTATCAAAGGAAAATTTGTGTCTACGGTATTAAATCCCCGGATTATAGTGATGAGAAACAGGAATAATCCTTTGTAACTATATGACGACGATAATTTCAGGCGAATATTTCGATTTTCGAAGGAATCAACGCAAAATTTAGCAAAAATGCTAAATAATAATCTGCAGCGAAATTCAAGAGGCTGCGGGTTTTAAATTTTTTTACACCTTCTTGTTGCTTTGAGGGAAGTAAGATATAATATTTTATATTAATTACACCTTTATGCCTATAAGACATATAACTTAATTCATAGCCTTTACAGTGGTTTTGGATATTTTATTTAATACTCGAAATTGAAGTGAAGTGAAGAAAACGTGATTGTGTTTTCTTATTTTAAGTTTTATGCTACTGAGGCTTTTCACGTAGTAAGTCTAGTATATGTGAAAATATGTGGAACTACACTACATTTTCGTTTCAATTGAAATTTTAATCCAATTAATATTTAGGTTATTAATTCCTTAGAATCGAGTTTTCAGGTAGTTAATGTTGGTAGTAGTTATGAACAAATGATAAACTTCAACATAAACGCTCGATTTGTGATAATTATTTGGGCAATATCATTCTGTTACCTAAAAATCCGTTCCCTATTAAATACTAAGTAATGCTAATATTTTAAACGCACATATATTCTGTAAATTAGTAAATATAACAATACCTTAGCTGAGAACAAAAGAATGTGACTTACTGGAATTCAATAAAATTATTAATCCCGATGTTCATTTCTTTCTAACATCGACTGTTTACAATAATAAAAATCGATTCTAAGCTGCGTTGCCATACATAAAACCCACGAACCTCGGATTCTTCTCAAGCCGCGTCTCGACTTCGTTTTAGAAATCGCATAAGCATGCAGACCTCGATCGCGGTTTAAAAGCCGAGGTTTGGAACCACGATTTCGTCCGTGTTTTAGAAATCGACCATATGTGTCCGGACCTACCCGACTCTCCCCTAATTCTAGCAGAATTGTATTTATTTAAGGTATGAGAAGAAACAAACGTACGGTTTATTGCCCTGTAATATTTCATTTAGTTCATCGTGTTACACTTTCTCACATTTTTCTTGAGATCTAACCATTAATGGCTCGATATGTGTGTTCGCTTCTATTGAGTGTCCACATCCATTGGCTTGCGGTACTCGCGGTAGAGTTTCTAGGTTAGGCTTTCATATTTTCGTCGCTTCGGCTTTCTTCCTCTCTCTATAAGCCCTGCATCTTTCGGTTTGGGTCATATTGAACTTAATCCATCTCTTTTGAGCTTCTCTTTCATCCATTATGCATCTCTTATATTTGACTTGGACTTTAGATGCAAATATTTCGACATTTTAATTTGAATCACTTATACATACTAGGTTCAAAAAGTTCCCGAAATTTGCTAGTATCATAGAAACAACGTACCTTAAACACTATTCTACAGCATTCCCTTCAAAATAGTTGCCTTCCGCAACAACACACTTTTGCCAACGCGTGCAGAGTTCCTGGAAGCAGGCCAGGAAGCCATTTTGAGAAACCCGTCTTAGTGCTCTCGTCGCGTTTGCGATAACCTCTTCAGCATTGAATCTCCGTCCTTTCAGATGACTTTTCAGACGGGGAAACAGAAAGTAGTCAGGTGGTGAGAGATCAGGAGAGTATGGTGGGTGATCCAAAGCAGTTATGTTGTGCCTGGCAAGAAAATTCTTTACAATAATTGCGCGATGAGCAGGTGCATTGTCATGCATAGGGAACCAGTTGTTTTCTACCCACTTTTCTGGACGTTTCCTTCTCACTGCGTCCCGGAGGCGACGGAGGATTTTTACTTACAATTCTTTCGTTACAGTACAACCTTCTGGAATGAACTCATGGTGGATGAGACCCTGAGAGTCGAAGAAAACTTCCAACATAACTTTGCCTTTGGAAGTGTCCCTAGGAAATTTTTGCTTCCTAGGAGATGTTTTCGATTTCCACTCAGATGACTGTCGTTTAGGGACTGGGTCGTACAAGTAGCATCAAGTTTCATCACCAGCAATAATTTTGTTTAAGAAATCACCATCTTCATCAGCCATACTGATCATGTCCCCAGCAAGAGTCATTCTTGTTTCTTTCTGTTCTGCCGACAACATTTTCGGAACTAACTTCTGAGACACGTAATGCATGTTGAGATGCTTGTGAAGAACACTGTGTACACTTCCGACTGATATTCCGACCTCTGCTGCTATCTCTTTTATGGTTTTACGTCGGTCGTCCCTCACAACATTACGCACACGCTGAGCGATTGCTTCATTTGTTGCAGTTGTTGGTCGGCCGCTGCGTACGTCATCTTTGATGCTATCGCGGCCACCAGAAAAGCGTTTATGCCAGGTATACACTTGGGTTTTTTTCATTGCTGCTTCGCCATATGCTTCTTCCAACAATCTTAATGTCTCTGCAGGAGTTTTGTGTAACAAAACACAGAACTTGATGTTTGTACGTTGCTCTGTGGACATAATTACAAAACGCGACGAACAAACAAAACACTATGATAAACAATTGCCTACAACTCAAAACCAACAATCGCCATTATCAGCAAACTTTAAGGAAATAACATCATGAATGTTACCAACAAAACAAATGTATAATATCGCTTGTTATATATTAATACGAAAAATGGTGGTAAAATTCCGGGAACTTTTTGAACCCAGTAGTATATATATATATATATATATATATATATATATATATATATATATACACATTAGTTTAGATGCTTATTATTTAGCATTTTATGGTTAGATCTCGTGCAGACGAATCACTTAAGGCCCATATCACAGTTTTACCACGTTGCAGTGTGGAGATATACTGACTTGAAAACGTGGGACACAGAGCGAAAGAACAAAAAATGGCGGACGCTCTCCCCGCTCCTCGCGCATGCGCGTGACTTTGATGTAGCTATTATTAGGTGCTTCTATCCTTTGGTTTTCGAAGTCAGTTTTCACATTTTAACTGTCGGTTATATCTTTTAAGATATTAGCAAAAGTTCTATACTTCTTTTCTGCTCGCCCAACAATTGCTAGAGGTTACTGATTTTGAAGACATACCCAAGTCAAAATAAACTGTTAATTATTTAATGGTTCAACCATTTGGACACTTCAGGAGAAAATGTCGTATGTTTTTTGGTTAGCAGATACAAAATCTCTTAAGCATATACTGTGCCAGTTTCATCCGAAGTTCAACCTTCAAAGACACGATTTCATTTCTGATTTATAAGAGAATAATGGCCTGGGATACAAAGTTCAAGTAAACAGGAAGCTTGTTGCTGAAAATCAGAAAGCATTCGAAGACATTGAACGGAATCGAATCTCATTTACAAGAAACTCAAGTAAATCCATTCGACGACCCCAACTTCCTTGCAGCAAAATGTATAATATTCCGTACATAAGCTAGAATAGAATAAAATAGAATAGAATAGAACGATTTATTTTCGCTGGCAGAGTTAAGGCCATAAGGCCTTCTCTTCCACTCAACCAGCCTTAATACAATACAAATTTAAATTACGAATATTTACACTACACTTAAAAGATTCTCCAGCAATATTCTTCAGTTAAGTTTTAACGACTAGTACTGTTTATTTAAATTTAGATAAACCTGTAAGATAAAGTAATAACTTAATTTATGAGCTAATTTAATTCAATCAATTATAATTAAATTGAGATAGCCAGTAAAATGATGATGAATCAAATCGAAATGATAGCCGTCCAAATCTTGGATTTAAAATATCGGCATCCTAATCAATTCAAATGAACAAAAAAGAAAATGTAAATTAATGTTAATATAAGTTTACTAGAACTGTGTCATACGGAGAAAAGATATAACTCTAAAATATATTTATATAATGAGAATATTAATGTAATGAAATTTTGCCATTAGAGGTTTTATATTCTATTTAGAGAAATTTATGATAATAATAAGAATGGACAGATGTTAGTTTCATTATAAGTAATAAATATTAATCAGTAGTTAATCTGTTAAACGATTAGGGAAAACACGAGAATTTTACTGGAAGCAAGAGATAGGTTTGGAAGTAAATCCCGAAAAGACAAAGTATATGATTATGTCTCGTGACCAGAATATTGTACGAAAGGAAATATAAAAATTGGAAATTTATCTTTTGAAGAGGTGGAGAAGTTCAAATATCTGGGAGCAACAGTAACAAATATTAATGATACTCGGGAGGAAATTAAACACAGAATAAATATGGGAAATGCCTGTTACTATTCGATTGAAAAACTTTTATCATCCAGTCTGCTGTCGAAAAATCTGAAAGTTAGAATTTATAAAACAGTTATATTACCGGTTGTTCTTTATGGTTGTGAAACTTGGACTCTCACTTTGAGAGAGGAACAGAGATTAAGGGTGTTTGAGAATAAGGTGCTTAGGAAAATATTTGGGGCTAAGAGGGATGAAGTTATAGGAGAATGGAGAAAGTTACACAACACAGAACTGCACGCATTGTATTCTTCACCTGACATAATTAGTAACATTAAATCCAGACGTTGGAGATGGACAGGGGATGTAGCACATATGGGCGAATCCAGAAATGCATATAGAGTGTTAGTTTGGAGACCGGAGGGAAAAAGACCTTTAGGGAGGTCGAGACGTAGGTGGGAAGATAATATTAAAATGGATTTGAGGGAGGTGGGATATGATGGGGATAAATAAACAGAATGGATTGATCTTGCTCAGGATAGGGACAATGGCGGGCTTATGTGAGGGCGGGAATGAACCTCCGGGTTCCTTAATGCCAGTAAGTAAGTAAGTAAGTAAGTAAGTAAGCAAGTAAGCAAGCAAGCAAGTCAGTAAGTAAGTAAGTAAGTAAGTAAGTTGATCTGTTAAGTAAGAATTTATGTAATTTTGACCTAAATGAAGTTATTGTCCAACAAGCTACGTCCGCGTGCATACGAAATTGAATTAAGGCAGCAGATCACGGCCAAAGATAAAGTTTTTTCATTGCTTATTTTACGACGCTTTATCAACTGCTATGGTTATCTATAGTCTGAATGAGATGAAGATGATAATGCCAGCGAAATGAGTTCAGAGTCCGCACCGAAAGTTACTCAGCATTTGCTCTTAACGGGTTGAGGGAAAACCTCAACTAGGTAGGTGCATCTCCCACTAAATTTTGAACCCGGGCCCGCTCGTTACACGGTCAGGTATACTAACCCTTACCCCAAAGCGTTGGACAAGATAAAGTTAAAAGGCTGACAATTGCTGAGAGTGTCTTTGAGGAGGCAAGTTTGTTCCAATTTTTGAAAAATCACACACTGTCTTCTAAAGAAATTTACTAACAACGTAACAGATAAATTTTATGACTCAACTGTATTTAAATGGACACGAGGCGTAACGCTTTCACTTTTCAAACTTTCGTAATCAGATGAGCCAGTTAACGTGTTATTAATACATCAGACAGATAGCCAGACAGAATCCCTCTATTTTTACTGAATTTGAACTACAGCCAGCTCTCGCGCTTTCATTTTCAAAATGGAATCTGTTTCAGTAAACAAGAAGAGTAGTCTAGTCAAACACAATACAAATCACTAGAACGATGTGACAGCGAGGCTAAAACGAGCTTCATTTCTAATTTGTGCTGCCATGGTAACAACTGTCTTCTGTTTATAGCTGGGGCACTTAATGTACTTGAAGTACCTACCATGAAATGGCTGACCGCGCACAACATGGCCGTCAGCCAAGCGTTGTTCATATTTCAATGTCGTTAGAGCCTATACTCATTTCAATGATCACTGGATTTAGTAACAGGTAAACAAAATACGTCCTAGAAACAGAAGGAGGCCTAGATTATTTATAAAACAAAAGAGTGTATCAGGACTGTGGAATTTATGAATTGCGATGCAATCCAGCATGGAACAGATGAGTGTTTCAGCCTCGTGAAGAGTTCAAGCAATGACTGACGAAACCAAAATGTCCGTTGCTATGTTTTGTGAGAGTGGCCAAGAACTGCTGTAGGTGATATTTGGTAACAAGCCCTCACTACCTTCGCATAAGAGCAGCAACCTTACTTACTTACTTCAAAATGGCTTTTAATGAACCTGCAGGTTCATTGCCGCCCTCACATAAGCCCGCCATCGGTCCCTATCCTGTGCAAGATTAATCCAGTCACTACCATCGTATCCCACCTCCCTCAAATCCATTTTAATATTATTCTTCCATCTACGTCTCGGCCTCTCCAAAGGTCTTTTTCCCTTATGTCTCCCAACTAACACTCTATATACATTTCTGGATTCGTCCATACATGCCACATGGCCTGTCCATCTCAAACGTCTGGATTTAATGTTCCTAATTATGTCAGGTGAAGAATACAATGCGTGCAGTTCTGCGTTGTGTAACTTTCTCCATTCTCCTATAACTTCATCCCTCTTAGCCCCAAATATTTTCATAAGCACCTTATTCTCAAACACCCTTAATCTCTGTTTCTCTCTCAAAGTGAGAGTCTAACTTTCACAACCATACAGAACAACTGGTAATATAACTGTTTTAATACATTAGGGCTACACATTAAAAATATATTTACAAATAACTGAAATATCAAATAGTATCAAACAATAAATATACAAATAAATAAATGAAAAACAAATAAATAAATGAACGAAAATGCAAAGAAAGAAATATATAAACAAATAAATAAACGGAGAAACAAGCAAACAAATAAATAAATAAACGGACGAAAATACAAATAAATAAATAGATAAACAAATAAATGAATAAATAAACAAAAATTATAAATGAATAAATAAATAAACGAAAAACGAATAAATTAATAAACAAACGAAAAATAAATAAAATAAATAAACAAACAAACAAATGAACGGCGACTACTCTGATCCTCAGACATTTCAAATTGAGCTCAACATTTATTTTCTAGGAATAATGCAACGAAACAGTATAACACTTTGCCACCATCTTCATTACCATGGTACACTAACGCATATTTTTCAATATTATGATCACTATAAAGATTAGTATAGGAATTGTGCAATTAGGACAGGACGAATAAAAGAGCCTTTCGAAAACTCATCAACATCATCTGTCTCAAACACAGATTTCACTTAAGGCGAGAGAAATTGAACCAGTCTCAGATGGTGAAAATCAACTATCTATAGGCCTACAAAAAATAGAGAGAGAAGATGGATGAAATGAAAGAAAGAAAAGAAAGAGAGGGAAAGTGCAAGGAAAGGATGAAATAAGAGAGGAAATAAATAAATAAAATAAAGGATGAAAGAGAAGATGAAATTAGAGAAGAAAGAAATAGATACAGGATAAAAGAAAAATGAAATAAGAGAAGAAAGAAATCAGTAAAAGATAAATGAAGAAATAAAATAAAAGAAGAAATAAATAAATAAATGAGAAAAGAAAAAATGAAATAAGAGAAGAAAGAAAGAAATAAAAGATAGAAGAAGAAATGAAATAAATAAACGATAAAAGAAAAAATGAAATAAGAGGGAATGAAAGAAAAAAAATATAGAAGAAGAAATGAAATAAATAAACGATAAAAAAATGAAACAAGAGGAGAATGAAAGAAATAAAAGATAGAAGAAGAAATAAATAAATGATAAAAGAAAAATTAAATAAGAGAAGAAAGAAAATAATGAAAGATAAAAGAAAAAATAAAATAAAAGACGAACTAAATAAATAAATAATAAAAGAAAAAATGAAATAAGAGTGGAAAGAAAGAAATAAAGGACAAAAGGAAAATGAAATTAGAGAAGAAAGAAAGAAATGAAAGATAAAAGAAGAAATGAAATAAAAGAAGAAATTAATAAATAAATGATAAAAGAAGAAATGAAATAAAAGAAGAAATTAATAAATAAATGATAAAGAAAAAATGAAATAAGAGTGGAAAGAAAGAAATAAAGGACAAAATAAAAATGAAATTAGAGAAGAAAGAAATGAATGATAAAAGAAAAAATGAAATAACAGAGGAAAGAAATAAAAGTGATGAGATGAGAGTCGAGGCGAAACATAAAAGGAAAAATAAAGAGATAAAACACAATTAAATGATGTAATATATAATGTTTATTTTAGTATTACCATGCTTAGTAAGACAATGAAATGAGATAAAGGAAACAGGGCAAATAATTAAAAGCATAGAAAATAGCAGAAAACAAGAATGAAAAAAGTTTTTTTTTTATTTTGCTGTAATTGTATTCTGGCAACTCAACGGCCTGGCGTGGCCTGAACACTTGACAATGCGAAGAGGGGTCGTCGGTCGCCTGTGGTATTTTTACCAATAAACGCTTGTTTAGCTAAAATTAGCCAGCTGTCTTCCGCTGATGAGGCCTGGAGCCCGTGGGACAGCAGGGAATACTGCTATAACGGGCTGGTAACTGTTGCCATGGTGCTGAGAGCTAGGATTCTTACGTAAATAAATATTTGTGCGAGATCGTTCGTATTTCCTTGTTTTCCGCACAGAACCAATACGCGGTAAGTGTGAAATACCACATTCAGTATTCCCAACGTAACACACATAACAATTTCCCTCTTCTTACCGCTTAAGCGCCACATTCATTTTACTGCTTTAGGCTTTTAACATATTATTTTTAGAGACGTTTAACATAGTAATAATTATAAATTGGAAACTTACCACTGCAATTTCACCTAAATTGCAATGTTAATTATTGTTTTTAAATATTTGCAAAAATTAAGTAAAGTCTACTACTCCACGAAACTTATTGCATTCCTGATACAAGTAACATTAAGGAAGCCGTGAAAAAATCAACAAGATTCCAGATGCCGATGTTATTACTGCAATATGTTATATAAATAATATTGTTAAAATATTAAAATGAAAAATAAATCATTACATAACCTTACCGTTTGTTTTAAGTTCGCATTTATAGACTGGGGGGGGGAAGACAGACGTATATCACGGCCTGCTGGGGTATAGTAAACACAGACAACATTTTATAACAACAATGTTGAAGAAAGATATTTTGGTGTTCCGAAGTTGCCGTCATTAAACAGAAACCAAGATGGAGATTTCATTGCAACTAATTAGAAATTCGTCTTTCGGGTATGTAATAAACGATCTTCGCACAAAATAATGTACGATACACGAGCGGTCATACCGCTCTTGTAACGTATATTACTATTTATTTGCACTGTAATAGGAACTCGTAATTTGTATTTAAGTTTCACACAAGGTTACCTAAGTATATATTTTAAATTTTATTTCACATAAAACACACATTTTGACATTTTTCATGTAAATACATATTTTCAAATATCCACATAAAAACATAAAAATTAAGTTTTCATCAAATAATTTTCGACAAAGGCCCCATTTCAGATTAATCATCACTAGAATGTTCAGTGCAGTTGCTTAGACGTGACAGCTCGCAACTGTTTCTCGGAATTGCCTATCTGTGGAACTACAATCTGCTCTCTCACCATTAAAAAAATGTATTGTAACTAACACACATAAACATTGATGTGTCATTTAGGAGTGCCTTTTAAGTCACCATAACGCTTACTGAGAAAGCAATTATAATTTCATAAACATCAGCTGCCTCTGTTTTCGTTTCCAATCATAAACATGTCTCTACGGAGTCCATGTTGTTTCTCAATGGCCAGGCGCTCTTTTCCCAGTACAAGGCAGTGTTCCGCGATAATAGTCAGTCATTTATGATGGACAACTTGAGGATGAATCTCATTGTGTACTGTAATTCTTCAGCTATTGGCGAGACAGCATAATTTATACTGGTGAGCACAGGACATGGTTTATATTTATATAAAATAATGGAAACATAATCAAATATTTTTCTTTTATTGTCACATATTTTCCTTATTTTTAGCACATTTTATTGGGTTATTTTACGACGCTGTATCAACATCTAGGTTATTTAGCGTCTGAATGATATGAAGGTGATAATGCCGGTGAAATGAGTCCGGGGTCCAACACCGAAAGTTACCCAGCATTTTCTCGTATTGGGTTGAGGGAAAACCGCGGAAAAAACCTCAACCAGATAACTTGCCCCGACCGGGAATCGAACCCGGACCACCTGGTTTCGCGACCAGACGCGCTGACCGTTAGTCCAAAGGTGTGGACTGTTTTTTAGCACATAAGAAATAAATATTTTCCCGATTTTTAGCATCTAAAAATCCGAGCCCAAGTGATAATCACTACCTCACATAGTAGGAATTAAAATGTATAAAACACAATGGAGTTGGTACCATGAACAATGCATCAAGACGGGAAAATGTAAATGAAGACAGGGTAAGCATTACGATGTAAGTGCAATAAATGATACATGTAGTCAGTATCAAGAATTTCATTTTAAAGCAGTGATCGTGAATGAGCAGTTTAGCTCACGCTTCCAGAACGGTTTAGTGTGTTTTCCTCAGCCCCGTGTATATACCTGATAGAGAATCATTTAAAACTATGCGAAAATGTAATATCATGCATGGTTCATGGTGAGTAAAGCGCCAACGAATGTAAAAATCTTACATCAGATCAAGGACAGCTTCACAGTCATGATGGATATTATACTAAAGATGTTGTTCATACTGAAATATTAATGTTAATTAGAATCAGACTGCTTCCTAAGAAAGACTGGAAAAATCTACAGGTTGACGTAACAACATATTCAGAGTAGATTATAATCTATTATTATCTTCATAATCATTATTATTATTATTATTATTATTATTATTATTATTATTATTATTATTATTATTATCATCATCATCATCATCATCTAACTTTCCTCTTGAATATGCCATTAGGAAAGTCCAGGAATTGAACAGTTTACATCAGCTGCTTGTTTACGGGGATGACGTGAATATGTTAGAAGAAAATCCACAAACTATTAGCGGAAAACACGGAAATTTTACTTGAAGCAAGTAAGGATATAAGTTTGGAAGTAAATGCCGAAAAAAACAAAGTATATGATTATGTCTCGTGGCCAGAACATAAAAATGGAAATACAAAAATTGGAAATTTATCCTTTGATGAGGTGAAAAAATTCAAATACCTTGGAGCAACAGTAACAAATGAAGAGTTCGCGGGAAAAACGATGAATGTCACATTTTTGTTAAGGTTGATGTCATTATCTAATTCAATGGATCACTACGAAATTTAATGTTGTTCTTATGAAAAATGGTAAAAAGGAGAATTATCATCACGAATACAGTAATCTTTTCCTTCATTTTCTATAGAAACAGCTCTACATCTTGCAGTTATAGACTCAATTAGATCATTATCTAATCCTTAACAGAAATGTGACATTCATCGTTTTTCCCGCGAACTCTTCAAATATAAATGACAATCGAGGCAAAATTAAACTCAGAATAAATATGAGAAATATCTGCTATTATTCGGTTGAGAAGCTTTTGTCATCCTGTCTGCTGTCAAAAAAACTGAAAGTTAGAATTGGACGGAGCTACGCAATAATAGATCAAGAGCCAAAAACCTGTTTCCAGATATTGGCCATTGAAATAAATCTGTTTTTTTTATAAAACATTTTATGCAAGAAGTATTATAAGATTCATACTATTACAAAAAAAAATAGCACAACTAATACCAAAAAAGGTTAGCCGATTTTTGATACAGTAAGAGACCAGCAGTTCAATTAATATTTCAAAGCAAAATAAATAAGTGAATTTTATGCAATAAACAAATTTTTGCTTATAAATAGCAGCAAAATTCAAATAACGTATTCTAGATTTTTTTCCGAGTTAAATTAGCCTGCCATCAACAGATCTGTGCAAATATATATATTTTTTTTTCAAATTATCGGTTGGTGTATTATTGTGTAACTCCGTCCAATTTATGAAAGTTACATTACAGGTTCTTCTGTATGGTTGTGAAACTTGGACTCTCACTTTGAGGAACAGAGATTAAGGGTGTTCGAGAATAAGATCCTTAGGAAAATATTTGGGCAAAGAGGGTTGAAGTTACAAGAGAATGGAGAAAGTTACAAAACGCAGAACTGCACGCATTGTATTCTTCACCTGACATAATTAGGAACATTAAATCCAGACGTCTGAGATGGGCAGGGCATGCAGCACGTATAGGTGAATCCAGAAATGCATACAGAGTGTTAGTTGGAAGATCTGAGGGAAGAATACCTTTGGGGAGGCCGAGACGTAGATGGGAGGATAATATTAAAATGGATTTGAGGGAGGTGGGATATGATGATAGAGACTAGATTAATCTTGCTCAGGATAGGGACCGTTGGCGAGCTTATGTGAGGGCGGCAATGAACCTCCGGGTTCTCTAATAGCCATTTGTAAGTAACTATTATTATTATTATTATTATTATTATTATTATTATTATTACTATATTATTATATTTGTCGAAAATCAACAAGCAGCATTTGCTGGCCACAAGTACTTATTTTACAATTACACTATCCATTACTGAGTAACCAATAGTTGAAGGTATCTCGTGCTGGATGTTACACTTAAATCTAACATAACGTTGTGTTTGTCGAATGGACCTTTTGCATAAACATATTTACGTAAAAAATAAGAGTGAAATGATTAATATCAAAACACGATAATTACCTCTTGACACAAACAGACAAAATAATTGTCTGTGCAACTTATGGACGCCATTACAAGTGTGGACATACTCGTATTGCACACGATTTCGTTCCCTAGCACAACATCGGCTGAGAAAACAAGTGCCTCCGTCTGGTCTGACCACAAATTGCACTGACTTGGGATTCCTGCGTAAATTAATGGAATTTCACGTGCCTTGAGTTCGCAGTCAGGTGATAATCGGGTGACGTAGAGGCAGCAGAACATCCTGAATCACGAGTGGTGTTATTTGGCAAGCCCGGCACATGTTTAGACTTAGGTAAGCACAGTAGGCTATATATTATGGGGAATCGGTCTGTGTGTTTTCTGAAAAGGCATCTGGTCTATTTTAAACGGACGGGTGACTTTCAACAACGAAACGCGCATTTTAAGGGGAGAATCATTACTTCTATCATAATACCAGTTACTGTATTTAATTTTAACACATGAATTTATTTTCATTTCTGTGGCCGGGAGGAAAAAGTTCTTAAGTCAATTTTTTGTGAGAATCAGATTTTTATATATTCTGGAGGCGGAAACAACTTTCTACAGTCTGGTAAAACGGTTAAAGTCAAATAAGACTCTTGACTGGATATATAGAGCGTTACCAAATGTCCTAAGTACTTTTTGAATCGAGCACACACAGAATAAAGGACTTAAGAATATTTAATACTTTATTCCTTACAAACTATCACATGTTTACTTTCCATGCTTCCCTATTAAAAAGGTCTAACTTGTATTTTAGCCATTTTATCACATACTGATGCCCTTTCCCTTTAAAATTTTAAGCACCGGGGTAAACAGTCCTATAATTGTTTAAGACCCATTTTGCGTTCCTAATAATTTACATTTCTCATTTATTTTGACATGGAAAAGGTCTTATGTTTAAATAGTCCCTTCTACTCAGTTTTGGTTCTAGTCTTAAAAGGGCTTAAATGCGGCTATTTTTGGAAACAATGAAGGAAATTGTTAAATGAGCAACATTATCTATTTTATAGGAAATATAAACAAATAATATCCACAAAAAACCTCTTAATGAAAAAACTATAATTGACACCAATTTCAATTCGAACCCGGGCCACCTGGTTTCGCTGCCAGACGTGCTCACCGTTACTCACAGGTGTGTACTTAACAACATGAAGAGGAAGAAGAAGAAGAAGAAGAAGAAGAAGATGATGATGATGATGATGATGATGATGATGATGATGATGATGATGATGATGATGATCGCCAACTACACTTCTATAATTTCGGTCCAGTACTAGGATGTCATCCGAGAAAGTCGATTCCTACATTTTAAGATCTGTTTTGCCGCTCCTATAATTCCTTAACACACGACATTTTTCCAATGAAGTATCCATCGTGAGCTGAGTTGGAGCAGGTGACGTCATCTAGCGATAAGCAGACGGAAATTGAGATACGAATTGGCGGGACGCACAACAGTGTAGCTAACTCGAAAATTCGTAGCGATAGAACGTTCGCAGTGGCGTCAAACAATTCGAAACTAACAAGGTTAATTTTAATTTTATTGGGTTATTTTACGACACTGTATCAACATCTAGGTTATTTAGCGTCTGAATGATATGAAGGTGATAATGCCGGTGAAATGAGTCCGGGGTTCAGCACCGAAAGTTACCTAGCATTTGCTGGTATTGGGTTGAGGGAAAACCCCGGAAAAAACCTCAACCAGGTAACTTGCCCCAACCGGGATTCGAACCCGGGCCACCTGGTTTCGCAGCCAGAAGCGCTGACCGTTACTCCACAGGTGTGGACAACAAGGTTACAAAGCCACCGGCGTAGCTAAATCGGCTAAAACGCTTTCTTGCCGATACGGAGTTGCGCTCGGGCGCGGGTTCGATTTTCGCTTGAGTTAATTATCTGGTTGGCATTTTTTTCCGAGATTTTTCCCAACCGTAAGGTGAATGTCGGGTAATCTATGGCGAATCTTCGGCCTCATCTTGCCAAATAATATCTCCCTATCACCAATCCCATCGACGCTAAATAACCCCGCAGTTGATAGTGTCGTTAAATAACCAAGTAAAAAAAGACAACGTTACAATCTAAACTGAGCAACAATCAGCAGTTGACAATGATGAAGAATGGGTGGAGCGCAGAAAAATTCTCTCCGGCACCTGGATTTGAATCCGGGTCTTCAGCTCTACGTGCTTACGCTCTACCCACTGAGCCACCCCGGATTCCCATTCTGATGCCGGATCGAATCCTCTCAGTTTAAGCTCCAACACCTCTTAAGCTCCTTCTAGTGGCCAACCCTCAAGCACTACGTCACAGTTGTGACAGTGGCACAATGCACAACACATTATGTACTTCGGTACATTGTAATAATACAGCAGTTGACAAGTTAAATTGGAAAACTTCGCGGTTTAAATTGTGTGGTGATAAAATTCACAATGTCATGGCGTATCCAGCGCAAATGTGACCGGGCGGCCAAGCAAAGGATAGGAAACGATAGAGCACGATTGTTACTATAGCAACAGAGATCTTTACTATCAATACAGCGAAAATATACCGAATTTTTAGGGTATCTGGAAAGAAGATACGTTGATTGTCACTGCCGGCGTTTACCTTAATAGCAATTCTATTAGCGACGTATTCACGCACAAACTTGAGTCTGTATCTATTACAGAGATTACCTCGATTTTTTTTTTTCCAAGTAGGCTTCAATAATTCAGTGTAATGGAGACCCAAATACCACACAGTACTGGCTTCAAACCGCCATACAGCCCAGATTTGCCTGTATGCGATAGGCCTATTTGTCAAGGATGAAATTGACAATGTGTGGAATAAATATTGCAGACCGTTTAGGAAATCAAGGAGAAAGCAACGAGACACCTAAAAGTGACCATAAAAGGGGACTTTTCAGACTGTTTTAGAAGTACAAGAGACGGTATATTAAATGAATCGGTCGGAGCTGAAAGGAATTAAGTCAGTTTTTGCAACTTTTCAGGAGAAAAAAAAAAACATTATGTCGTGAAGAAAACGAAGTAAATTTATTGAATGTTTATGTTAAGCTGTAGAATAATTCCCTAGCGTATGTGTGCCACAATAGAAAGGCAAATCCAGTGCCTCATTTACTTACTTACTTACTGGCTTTTAAGGAACCCGAAGGTTCATTGCCGCCTTCACATAAGCTCGCCATCGGTCCCTATCCTGAGCAAGATTAATCCAGTCCCTATCATCATATCCCACCTCCCTCAAATCCATTTTAATATTATCTTCCCATCTACTTCTCGGCCTCCCCAAGGGTCTTTTTCCCTCCGGCCTCCCAACTAACACTCTATATGCATTTCTAGATTCGCTCATACATGCTACATGCCCTGCCCATCTCAAACGTTTGGATTTGATGTTCCTAATTATGTCAGGTGAAGAATACAATGCGTGCAGTTCTGTGTTGTGTAACTTTCTCCATTCTCCTGTAACTTCATCCCTCTTAGCCCAAAATATTTTCCTAAGAATCTTATTCTCAAACACCCTTAATCTCTGTTCCTCTCTCAAAGTGAGAGTCCAAGTTTCACAACCATAAAGAACAACCGGTAATATAACTGTTTTATAAATTCTAACTTTCAGATTTTTTGACAGCAGACTGAATGACAAAAGCTTCTCAATCGAATAATAACAGGCATTTCCCATATTTATTCTGTGTTTAATTTCCTCGCGAGTATCATTTATATTTGTTACTGTTGCTCCAAGGTATTTGAATTTTTCCACCTCTTCAAAAGATAAATTTCCAATTTTTATATTTCCATTTCGTACAATATTCTCGTCACGAGACATAATCATATACTTTGTCAATGCCTCATACACACTAAAATATATATTTATTTTAAAAAATTGACTAAATGCTTTCTAGCTCCGTGGTAGATTACCTGACATTTGCCTTACGGTTGGGGAAAACCTCGGAAAAATCAAGCAGGAATCGAACCCGCGCCCAAGCGTAACCCCGCATCGGCAGGCAAGTGCCTTAGCCGACTGAACTACGTCGGTGGCTTACAACTTCTCTTATGATACAGCAAAATTAAGGCTAATTAGAATGAAATGGGATAAAAAGCACAAAGTCACTTATGACTCTTATTACACTGAAATATGATATCGCAAGGACGCGGGATTGGCGGGAATAGAAAATCAGCACTGCTTAGTCAACCTCACATGGTGTGGCGCGGCGCTGAAAGGCAGGAAGTCAATGACTTCATGCTTTCCTCGTCCGTTCACGTTACCAGTAGCAACAGTTCTTTCTACAAGGAGAAGGCTGACTTAATTCTTTCTTGCACCGATCGATAGGACTTGCTTAAATAGTTCATAATGCTAAATTAAAAAAAAAAAGTCAAATTTTGACTTAATGCCTTTCAGTTCTTACCGATTCAATTGTGTGAAGTCCCAAGAGAAGTACATGGGTTTTCAAAAGCAAGAATTAAATTTAATTGCTTATTTATTCTTAATATTCTACACAATCTTTCAAATTCTGGCACTGGTTTATTACATAAGAAATACGATTTTATAGATCACCATGACAACGAGTTTGTTTCTGATTGTTCTGGTGGTCGCGTTATCAGTAGGCACTTTCCTATGACTTGGCCTGCAAGATCGCCAGATATTAACCAAGCAGATTATTGGTCGTAAGGCTATCTGAAGGAAGGAAAGAGTATTCTTGAGCAAACGTACGACAATTGATGAGTTGAAGGACTCCATAACACACACAGTGGCAGATATTCTAGAACACGAACTCAGAACTGTTGTATACAGCTTTGAAGAGAGGCTGTTACTTGTACGAGAAAGATGAAGTTATGACAGTGAGTGGGGATGTAAAAATTCGCATATCTGGTGTAATATGCCAGTAGCAGAATTTTTAAGATTGTGTAGGAAACGCAAATGAGTGCAATAAAGTTGAATGAAAATGAGACGCCATTTCCTAAGGTAGGAAATATTTGTTTGGTCGGCGGGAAAAGACACATAAGTAAAAAAAGTCGATTTTTCTGTTGTACCTAATCACATAAGGTAGTATTTTTTCTAATTTTTTAAATAATAAAACTTCTTGTATTTTAAATTAAAAATTTAACCAACATATATGAATTTCATTATTATACTTATATTAGTTAAGAGTAAATTAAAAAGAAAGTCTCTCCTGAAAAAATAATTTTTATGGCTTATTAAATGATTGGATGCTGTAAATGTATAAAAGAAAAAAAAGTATGTTTTATAACTTGCTGTTTCTGTAATTCGGTAACAATATCAATAGATACACTTCTAGCATTTCAACTACTTCCCTAATCTATAAAAAGTAGAGCTACACATCTCAAAATTTATTTTTTGCACGACCGTGTTTTTTGTTGTTTACAGCTATTGTTGTAAGGCCTTGAAAGATAGAATTCCCACACAGAAACTTGTTGCTAAGGAAACCATTCTTCATAACATAAAACTATACTGAAATAGACCCATTACAGTGCACTTATTGTTACTTAGTTACCATTACAGTACAGTTTTCCGAAGGCTTTGGAATAATATTGCTCTAACTTTTCAATGCAATGTATCTGCAATTTTAAAAATATGACCATGCAAAAAATGTTGTACTATACGCGTTTGTGAACTGCATTAGAAAAACTGGGAAACTGAAAAACTCGGTCTGCTCGTTTTTCAAACTTTTCCTCGATTCTATAAAAAGCACTTTCCAACCTTGTATCGTGATATACTATTACAGCTGTGCATCATAATTGGGCCTGTAACAAAACTGTTTCAAGTACTCACTGCCGCAAAGTCCACTCTTCCACTGAACTCCAAAGGCACGGTTGTACTTACCTGGAAGAAAGAAAGAATACATTAAAAAGACTCATTCACTTGAGGCGATAATAGTATATATACTTCATAATGTTATACGTTATGATACGAGTCAATTTTTAAGGTCCATCACAATGAAAATTAAACATAAAAGTAACATAAACATTTATGCCACAAACATAAGAAGCCAGGCATCATTCACAATGCAGTTTTAACGATAACATAAAAACATAAACGTGTGTGGAAATCAAGGACACAGATTGAAAAAGAGTACCTATTACATAAAAATGGAGACTTGTACAATGATATAGCTACTAACTACAGTGGTTTCATTATATGGATTTTGATTCTTTAAGTCAAAGCAACGTAGATACAGTATAAACGATGGTAGGTTCATACATTGAGTCAGAGGAGAATTCAACAGGGATATTTTTATAACCTCTTACCGAAAATGAGAGTTGATGATTTTTATGATATAGAAAAGACTGAGGGAGGTGGGTTGAGATGCTGAGAACTGGGTTAACTTCATCCATGATAGGGCCCGATGGAAGGATTATATTATGTCGGTAATGAATCCCCAGGTTTCTTAAAAGCCATTTAGTTAGTTTAACCACGCAACAATAGCACAGATTTCTTATTCCCGTAAACAGATTTAGCACTTTATTTATTTAATATTGAAATCGTATAAACTGCATCCAGATACTAGTATGTGAAACATCAATACTTTAGGCTACACATGTTAGCACATGATACAAGTGATACCTACCTCCAGAATTCATTTCCTGTACGATTTTTTTACATATGTTTTCTTTTAATGTATTCTCTTTATACAGAGATTTCATTTCAAAATTTCCCAATCTAAATAACTAATTATTTAAATTGAATTCAATTTAAACAAAAAAGATTTCAAATTAGATATTGAGGGGGAAGTCTGAAACCAGGCTTAATTGCATTTTAGATTTCACCCCCCACCCCGCAGCCACCCCCATTTTGAAAGTTCATATGGCACCCCTATATTTTTATACTTAAATATGAAAGAGCATTCAATTGTTTGTACACCTCATTCATTTGTTTTCGCATCTTTTCTTTTCTATCGTTGCCTGACAACCTGTATTTTTGTTATCAGTTGATTGTAGGATAAAATTCAGCTTATTTTGTGTATTTCCTAAATTTAATCAATAAGGATTATTTATGTTCTCTCTTGAAGGGTATACACCATTTTAAAATAATTTAATGCACAAACACAACTATCACATGAAATGCTCAGTAAGTTCTTGCAGCTTTATTCTCTTCAACCTAATCAACAATAACAACAATCCAGGTTGCCAGGCGACGATAGAAAATAAAACATTCGAAAACGAATGACATGTATAAAGAATTGAATGTTCTTCAATATTTAAGTATGAAAATATAGAGGTGCCATTTGGAATTTTAAAGCGGGGATGGCTGTGGGGTGTGGGGTGAAATCTAAAATGCAATTAAGCCTGGTTTCAGACTTCCCTCTGAACATCTAAATTGAGGTGTTTTTTGTTTAAATTTAATTCAATTTAAGTAACTAGTTATTTAGACGGGGAAATTTTGAAATGAACGCCCTGTACGTTTTATGTTTCTTGTCGTATAGACATGGTTTTCTTGATACAGAATTATAAATTTCTCGTTAAAGGATTTCATATTGCTATATCCTGGCCGGTAGATCGAAATGCAGCTTGTAGGCAAAGTGCGATGTTTCCAAATCTTAAAGCATAAGCATGAAAGTTTGTAGTTTTCAAACTGTCATGTTAACGTCTAACGGCAATGTTAATGTCAGTATTTATGTGAATCATTGTGAATGATCCCATTTGGTAACCTGAGTGCAAACTTCTGTGTTTATGTTACGGTTATGTTTAATTTTCATTGTGAATGAGTCCTAATTTTGAGTAGTGCAATAACTGTATAACATTATAAACGTGTTTCGTGCGTTATTCTTTTGTACGTCAGCATTATAAAACAACTAGTGGCTTGTGCAGCAAATGCTGCAAACTAAGTTCATTAGACGTTCAAATAAACATTTTTCAGATTTATTTTCATTGAAGAATACCAGACATTCTGAAAGTTATTTCCTTCCATAATAATGAAAGATACTCTCTCTCGAGCCAATACTGAAGAGAACCACGCATATAAATATCTACACCACACCGCCATTAAATATATGAAAAAGACCCAACCCCACTTGATTAATAACTATAAAAATATTTGATTTTTAATAATATTATTATCTTACGTAAGTTTTATAGCTTTTAGTAACATATACTATATCTACTATATAGCCGCCACTCAGTAAAATATAGAAATCAAAATCTAATTTAAGTTATTCTCTACATCTACTTATATAACCCCAAAACGTTTCACTTTCATATCATCAATATAGCATTAATATGTATAATTAATGAAAAATAGTCACATTATGGCATTAACTACAATAATATTTCATTTCTAATGGTAATAATGTCATCAAACCACCTCAAGTTTTGTAGTTTTTAATATCCAATACACAGCTGTACCTAGAAAATTACACACCACAGAATCGAACCTGTAAATTATTTTTAGTAAGTTAAGTTTTTAATAACCAATTTAATTTGAGCTCTAGATATGTCAGCATTCTTGCAGATCATGGCCTTCGTGTAATTTTGTTTACTGTAGTGTGTGTTTTGTTTTATTATGAAATGCAATTAGCTAGTTCTCAAAACTGACGACAGATAGATTTTGGAAAATAGGAAAATTGTGTTGAAAAATTGACATTTCACTGAAAACTACTATCTTTCTGAAAAACGTTGAGTTCCAAACTTCAAAATGAGGGGTCATTTATTAAAATCCGTTCAGCCGTTTTCCCGTAATTTACATTACCAGTTCAAATTATATATATAGATTAATAAAGAAATAACATCAAATTTGTAATGATGAGTAGTTTGATATCATGGTCTATGAAGAAAGAGGTTGCTATGACAACAATGATGTATTAAATATTATAGCGTGACAAATCGTTCATAATGTTAACTTTATAGCACAAGTTATGCCGTAATAACAAAAGTCATGACGTTTTAGCTGTCACGGTAATGTTACGGCTCTGGTACAATAATGTGATGTTATGAACGATTTTCGCTAACGATAAACACTGTTTATAATGCTGATGTAAAAATACTGTACTTATTTACATTACAAGATTGTTATGTAGAACTTAACATGCGAGCATGGAATTTAACTAAACGAGCGACAACGAGTTAGTTATCTATGTCAGCACTTGAGTTCTTATAAGGTCGTATATTGTACAACGTTTTATGACAGCGTGAATCGTATATCTTAAGAGAAAATAAATTAATAATTGTATTTTGCATGTTGTCGGAACAGAAATAATTGAGAATTTGTAGATAAAATAACAATTGAGAAACGTCTTAGTCAGTTATTATGAGAGGGAAAACATCATAATCGGTTACTATGGTAGGAAAATAAAACAAAAGCGTTTACTACAAATGGTTTTTTCTGAGATTAATTTGTAGAAATGGATTGCATTGAAATTCCTAATTGGTAGAAGCAGAACAAGTAAGCGAAAGAGCTATACCAGGAAAATCGCGAGATCGATATTATAAGGAGCTGACACTATTTAATGAATGGCGAAAAAAGAAACCGGTGAGCAAGATGTTAAATTAAAAGGTTGTGTAGCCTGTTAAGTGTAAAATAAAAGGTGCTAGCCCGTTAAGTCGTACTTTATGTACAGGGACATCATTTTATTTTTACTTCAACTTTTATTGTACCTGAGTTTTCGAATGTACTTCACTCCCACCCCTTCTACTAACCAAGTTCCAACTGTCCTCCACATAGAACCAAGGCCGCAGTACTGAATTAGTGATTATAGTACGTTTCAGAAATATGTTCGCGTTTTCTAGTGACGAAAATTTCCAATATTGAATCATATTTTCGCACAGGTACTGTCGTCCGTTTACCTACGTCGCATCCCGATTTCCCCCACCTGCTTCTGCTCGCTCCACTGTAAAGACTAGTGGCAGGGCTTTCTTACCTCTTTTTTGAAAACATTAATTTCTGTTAGAAATTGATTGGATGTCTACGTAATATTATGCAACTGTTTAAAATAACTTAAATAAAAGGGCCTCGTTAAACAATTAACTATCACGTGATTCCCCCCCTTTCTACGATCCTGCGACATAACCACTTGGACACTTGGACGGACAGTAGATAGCATGTCTGAGTAATTTTATCTTTTCGGGTCGGGCAGAAGTGAAGATTGAATTTACAGTACGTAAGGTACTCTTTTATAGAGTAGGCACAGAATTATTTCAACATGAGTTACTGATACGAAGTACGAACCTGGTAATTGGAATTACGTACAATAGTCTATAGTGCGATAATAGGCATAAAAACTGAAGCCTGTATTGAAATGAACGGCCACCATTTTCAAAAATGTGTTTAAATATCCATATTACGATTATTTTTCATTTTAACTTCATTCTCTATAGTGTACGCTAATGTGCTGTAGACAGTATAATATACACTGCATAATGAATACGTCCGCATGGATAATTCAGTTCGTGAGTAAAAACACTTACTGTTAATACTGTACTGTATTTTGATTAAACAAAACTTAATGAAAATTATCACACTCAAAATCGCTATATTTCCTACTTTACGTAAATGGATGAACTACTTTTCTTTCCTCCTGTACCTAGTAAAGTGATTTGTTTGTATTTTACGCCAGTATCAACGAACTCCAGTCGTGGAAGGAGGTAGCAAACGGCGTTTCCGGGTCTCAATCATTAATCCAAAGATATAGCCAGGTTAATATTAAAAATGTTAGTAAAAATAAAATGATGTCCCTGTACATAGATGCGCGTCTGTTAAACAATCTTTACGATTAAAAAACCATAAAATAACATTCAAACACTTATAATTTGCAGAAACTTTTCACTGCACAGGAATAAGAAGAAAGCACGATCTTCATGGAACTTTTAAACACAAACAGAGGTATCTGCATTAACAATTCAAATTAAAATGGATTCAGAATATTTTTTTCACAATAGCTATATGCAAGTAAAATATTCATATACAGGTACAACATTGAAAAGATATCATATACATCATTCCCTGATAAAGTGACTCGTAAATACTGAATACGAACAAAATCCGTCCAATGAGAAATCGATCTAAACAGGCAGACAGACTGTATGTCCGAACCCTAGAACCGGATATGATAATCCACCCTGAATCATCAAACCAGAAAATTTAATAAATTACAAACTCCCACTATAAAAAGCTGAAGGATTACGTAAAGAAGTGTGTTACATAAAACAGAATCCTGCACTCCGTTCACAGACAATTTTATTCAAACAAAATGTATTGCGTCACAACACAATAAATTTCAGAAAACGACGTCCACTTCAAACAAACATTTACGATGTGCTGACAGGTTTAAGGTGCACGCACGTAAGACGGGAGCATGTTCATCCCCATGGCAACCAACAGAATGTTTCAAGTGCCCCTACTTATCCGACTGCCCTTCTGAAAATAGCTTCGCTTTATTGCTTAAACACATAACCATTTTGTTGTTTCTTCTCACACACACAAACTATTCTTTTCCCAGAGTGCCCTGGCACCAGCAGATCCCCCAGGGTCTGCCATAACAACCTCGTCTACTGCACTTGGCGTGGAATCGTGAATATTTCAACAGAAGAGAGGTGTAACTACGCCTCCTTTTTAAGCAAACAACATTTTATTTTTGTTCAGCGCATATTCCGGAAAGAGTAATATTAGAAGACAAGGTTAAAATTTAAGGGCATAGATTTCAAGTAATTTATAACAGTGTTTTTGAGTTTTCTTGACTCTTTTATAAAAATAAAAAAAGATTTGGTCTCCAAATTATATGGAATTATCTAAAAAAAATTGAGTGTTTATTGGGCGGTTGGTTTTCAGTCCTACGGAAATCATAGGTTGGAATTCGTTGCTTGCGACAGAAGATCTGTCGGAGGTTTCGTCTAGTAAATACAGAAATATTGTCATAGCTTATATAATACGGCGTACCAACACATTCAGTCTAATATACCTAACCCAGCGTACTGTTTTTTTTTTATTTTCTCACTACACGAAAAACATGTAAAATATTGCAATGTAGAAATACGTCAGTAATGATGATGATGATGATGATGATGATAATAATAATAATAATAATAATAATAATACAGTTATGTCAAAAGGGGGATAGCAATGGCAAAGGAAGCTTTTAATAGGAAAAGAATCACTTTCTGCAGACCTCTAGAAAAATAACTAAGGAAGAGACTAGTGAAGTGCTTTGTGTGGAGTGTGGCATTGTATGGAGTAGAAACACGAAATTACGACGAAGTGAAGACAAGCGACTAGAAGCATTTGAAATGTGGATATGGGGAAGGATGGAGCGTGTGAAATAGACAGACAGAATAAGAAATGAAGCTGTGTTGGAAAGAGTGGGTGAAGAAAGAATGATACTGAAACTGATCAGGAAGAGGAAAAGGAATTGGCTGGGTCACTGGCTGAGAAGAAACTGCCTAGTGTAGGATGCACTGGAAGAAATGGTGAACGGGAGAAAATACGTGACAGAAGAAGATATCAAGCGATAGACGACATTAAGATATATGGATCATATGAGGAAACGAAGAGGAAGGCAGAAAATAGGAAAGATTGGAGAAAACTGGGTTTGCAGTGAAAGACTGCCATTATGTATGTATATATAGTGATGATTTTGATAATGACATGACAATTATAGCCATTCGGTAATGACATGGTAATTATATAGTAACGATCATGATTAAAATAAAATTATTATCAACAAAATTATCATAATAATAACAATGACGAAACAATAGTAGCAATGATGAAGTCATAAAACTATAACAACAAAAATAATTATGAAAATTCTGTGATTCCAAGGCAAAATGTGATGTGTCAATTTTTGGCGAAAATGAGATTTTGCGATATGTTGTGCGTTCTAATGGTATCTTTATTGCGCCAAAAGATGACACCATATCTGTATTATTTTTCCCTTTAGTCCGTTTTTTATGAAAGATGATTCCTATGATTTTAAGCTAGACGGTCGTTCAATCTTTAAATGCTCGATCCTGAAAACCTGAAAGAAATGACGTCATATTTAGCCTTGGAGCCACAAAATTATGATGATAATGACGTGGCTGCTATTACTACTGACTATATTGGTGACAATAATAATGACAATGTTTTTTTTTATTTTATTTTTTTTTTACATTGGGGAATTTAATTGAAGTGAATTTTATTATGGCAGGCAGAGTAACTATCTCATGCCCCCATGTTATATTGCTACCTATGCACTTCATTAGAACCAAGTACCCAGCTTTGAAGCCGTTAGACCTGTGAACTTACAGTATATTTATTTTCCCCTATAATGACAATGATACGAGACTTTTTACTTTATTAGTTAACGGCAGTACATCAGCTACTAGGTTAATAGTGTCAATGAAATTGGTGATAGCGAGATGGTATTTGGCGAGATGAGGCCGAGAATTCGCCATAGATTACCTGACATTCGTCTTACGTTGGTAATAATTAGGGCTAGGATTTTGATGAAATTGCATCTTTTTTCTAGTAAGCCAGAAACATAGCTGCTTTAGTATTTATATGTTATGTGATAAACTGAGTGTTTTGAAACATATTTTGTTAGGGCATTTTTTTTTTGCATTTTTTACCCCTTACAACTCATAAGAGCATTTTTTGTTTTATTCGGTCATTTTTGGGGTATTTTCATTTAATTTTGGTCATAAATCCCCATTATTAATGTAAAGTATTATTTAATTCCTTCGATATTTTCTCTACATATTTTTTCAATTAATACCCATTATTTTGTATATTATTTTAATCGATTTTGTACACAAATATTGTCATTTAACGGTGTACACCCCATGTAATGGATCAGTCCAACCACCCCTTCAATATAGACTCCTCTATACCTGCTAATTCCGGATAAGAGTGGCCTTGTGGTGGACTACATGAAACTGCATCAGGTGAAATAATTAATTAAAGTGTACAACTTAAAAAAATTATGTAAAATTAAATAACTTGAATGTTGGTACAAGTCTACATATTAATATTCCTACTAAGCCACTTATGTAAGATCAATTTTAGGATATTTTTAAGGGCACGTTTTTTTAAGATTTTTAGGTCATAAATGCATTGTTTTTAGGACATTTTTCCATTATTTATACGTCATAAAATTCCTAGCCCAAGTAACAATGACGATGATGTTGACAAAGAACACAACATTCATGATAATGATGATGGATGACAGTGAACATTCAAAGAGAAAAAATTAAATCCTTTACAACCATACATCATACTTTTCCTACTGAAGGTTCCTTTAACTATACACAGAGTTCAACAATTTATTCTCAAGATAATAAATTGTTCTTATTCTTTTTCTTATTGCTGGAGGGTGAAGCCGCCATAAAGACGTGAGAAAAGGGGAAGGGTACAAGAGAACATTTTATTACTGAAAATGGTCAATTTCGAAACTATATCATTTTATTGTTAAGATCGAAAGTATGTCTTAAGTATCTAGACAGACACGAATTCACAGAATCGATGTGGAATAGCATCACGCTACTGGGAACAGGTAAGAATTAAGATAAAATCCATCTCTCCAGCTGAAAGTACACCCCGAGGCTTGGAGGAACTGGAGACGTGCAGGCCGTCGCTTGTGCCGAGACTCAGTTCATCCACTTTCGATAAATACGTGCTGGTCCTCACGACAGCGTCGATGAACGCTCTGCTCATCACGTACGCAGAATAACGTATCATAGATCAGGCTCTCAGTTTTCTTTAGCATTTCCACAATACCAAGGCTACAGGCGTAAAAACGAGACTAGTAACTCCCCTAAAAATCAAAGGCGAATGTACTCGCGAAGAAATTACAGCAGAAATAATTCCTAACTGTGTGTGTATTAAATTCGCAAATTTTGCAAGTACAATAGTTATTTAAAAACGAAGACAATAGTTCTAGTCTGGCTTCCTTCTGAAATAAAGTAAAAATCGGTATCACGTGTCATAGTTTCACAACCCGTGTCCTAAAGTAGATCCTATCCTTGAAGTATGGGATTTGATATCACTTCCCTAAATAATTCCAGAGGGATTTATTATTATTATTATTACTATTATTATTATTGTTATTATTATTATTATTATTATTATTATTATTATTATTATTATTATTCGGTTGAGAAGCTTTTATCATCCAATCTGCTGTCAAAAAATCTGAAAGTTAGAATTTATAAAACCTGTTATATTACCGGTTGTTCTTTATGATTGTGAAACTTGGACTCTCACTTTGAGAAAAGAACATAGGTTAAGGGTGTTAGAGAATAAGGTGCTTAGGAAAATATTTGGGGCTAAGCGGGATGAAGTTACAGGAGAATGGAGAAAGTTACACAACACAGAACTGCACGCATTGTATTCTTCACCTGACATAATTAGGAACTTAAAATCCAGACGTTTGAGATGGGCAGGGCATGTAGCACGTATGGGCGAATCCAGAAATGAATATAGAGTGTTAGTTGAGAGGCCGGAGGGAAAAAAGACCTTTGGGAGGCCGAGACGTAGATGGGAAGATAATATTAAAATGGATTTGAGGGAGGTGGGATATGATGTTAGAGACTGGATTAATCTTGCTCAGGATAGGGACCAATGGCGAGCTTATGTGAAGGCGGCAATGAACCTCCGGGTTCCTTAAAAGCTAGTAAGTAAATATAAATACATAAATACAATAAACCTAGGACTATAAATATAGACTACGCTATAATAACGCCTACTATAAGCAAAAGTAAACCTAACTTAGAAGTACTTCTAATAAAGCTAACTTAACCTGATACACGATGTCTTTCGTCCGAGCCCAGATGCTTGTGCACGTAGCTGTGGCAACAAACGTACGTAGCACTCCATTCACTATGACGCGTTTGGAAAATATGTTGTAACTCCGTAATTATGAATGCGATTCCATTAATTTATTCACATTTTTGTTCCAAAGAACTTCAGAAATCACCTCCATAAACCGGGGGAGATCTTCGTGAATCACCCTGTATATTAATTCTCTCTGAACAAAAATCTACAGACAGAATTTCTACATCTTGAATGGTCATGAAGTAGTCTATTTCTTTTGTGATTACGGTGTATGTACTGCCATCATTGAGATTCTCTGCAAACTGGCTAACGTTACCACAGCAACAGCGACTCACTACGTCATCGACAGAAGCGACCCTAATTCAGCATTGGTATAACCAAAAGTTCGATTTGGTTTATTGCAGTTCCCAAGACCTGGCTATACCTGAAATGCATGTACAGAGGCACTTTGAGTACAGAGAAGCTAGCATTTGCGTGCCATTCAAAAATCACGTCTTCAGATTGGGATAAAAGTAACGCAGACTTTCATTTTCTAAGTTGAGTAGGTAATTCTTGGATGTGAAACAATGCAATCTAGCACAAGACATGAGTCAACACCAGTGAACTTGAAGCTAGTTCAAGGGGAACTGGGTTTGAAACAGATTTATCGTGATAAGTACTGTAACGAGTTTTCCATGAGGATGCATTGCTCAAGGATATTTCTTTACTTTTTTGTTTTTTAAACAGTTAATTTCATGATGTTGAGACGTGTTTTCTCCTGCCTTCCTTAGCTCATATTCAAGCTCTTTTTGATAACTGGGAACGTTCTTTTGAATGTTCAAAGCTGTTCGAGTATGTAGATATGGTAACTGTCTGAACAGACAGCAGTGGAATGAAAACGGTGTGGATGCTGTAAGAACATGGAGAAAATCTGCTATGCAGTCTTTACACAACAGTTTTAACAGGACATGACTGAAAAAGAACCCTCATCCATTAGGTGGAAGCAATACTGTTGGTTAGTTGATCAGTTGTGTTTGTTGTTTGGATCGTTAATCAATTGTTTGATTGGTTGTTTGTTCGATTGTTTGATTGGTTCGCTGGTTGATCGATTGTTTATTTATTTGATGTTCGATTATTCGATTGTTTGGGTGGTTCGATTTTTTGGTTAGTTGGTTGTTAGATTGCTTGGTTAATTGATTGTTCGATTGTTTTGTTGGTTAGTTGATTGTTCAATTGTTTGGCTCGTTAGTTGATCGATTGTTTAGTTGGTTGTTCGATTGTTTTGTTGGTTAGTTGATTGTTCAATTGTTTGGCTCGTTAGTTGAGCGATTGTTTAGTTGGCTGTTCGATTGTTTTGTTTGTTAGTTGATTGTTCAGTTATTTGGTTCGTTGGTTGATCGATTGTTTAATTGGTTGTTCGATTGTATTGTTGGTTAGTTGATTGTTCAATTGTTTGGCTCGTTAGCTGATCGATTTTTTAGTTGGTTGTTCGATTGTTTTGTTGGTTAGTTGACTGTTCAATTGTTTGGTTCGTTAGTTGATCGATTCTGATTGTTTAGTTGGTTGTTCGATTGTTTCGCTGTTTGTTTGACTAGTTGGTTGTTAGATTGTTTCTTTTGTTAGTTGGCAATTCTAAAATGATTCGTTGTTTGATTGGTTAGTTGGTTGCTCAATTGTTCGGTTGCTTATCCGGTTATTCAATTAATTTCTTCTTTGGTTTGTTGACTGATTGTCTTATTGTTCGACTCATTTGTTATTTGGTTTGTTGACTGATTGTCTTATTGTTCGACTCATTTGTTATTTGGTTTGTTGACTGATTGTCTTATTGTTCGACTCATTTGTTATTTGGTTTGTTGACTGATTGTCTTATTGTTCGACTAATTTGTTATTTGGTTTGTTGACTGATTGTCTTATTGTTCGACTAATTTTTTATTTGGTTTGTTGACTGATTGTCTTATTGTTCGACTCATTTGTTATTTGGTTTGTTGACTGTCTTATTGTTCGACTCATTTGTTACTTGGTTTGTTGACTGATTGTCTTATTGTTCGACTCATTTGTTATTTGGTTTGTTGACTGCCTTATTGTTCGACTCATTTGTTATTTGGTTTGTTGACTGACTGTCTTATTGTTCGACTCATTTCTTATTTGGTTTGTTGACTGACTGTCTTATTGTTCGACTCATTTGCTATTTGGTTTGTTGACTGTCTTATTGTTCGACTAATTTGTTATTTGGTTTGTTGACTGATTGTCTTATTGTTCGACTCATTTGTTATTTGGTTTGTTGACTGTCTTATTGTTCGACTCATTTGTTATTTGGTTTGTTGACTGATTGTCTTATTGTTCGACTCATTTCTTATTTGGTTTGTTGACTGATTGTCTTACTGTTCGACTCATTTCTTATTTGGTTTGTTGACTGATTGTCCTATTGTTCGACTAATTTGTTATTTGGTTTGTTGACTGATTGTCTTATTGTTCGACTCATTTGTTATTTGGTTTGTTGACTGTCTTATTGTTCGACTCATTTGTTATTTGGTTTGTTGACTGATTGTCTTATTGTTCGACTCATTTGTTATTTGGTTTGTTGACTGATTGTCTTATTGTTCGACTCATTTGTTATTTGGTTTGTTGACTGATTGTCTTATTGTTCGACTCATTTGTTATTTGGTTTGTTGACTGATTGTCTTATTGTTCGACTCATTTGTTATTTGGTTTGTTGACTGTCTTATTGTTCGACTAATTTGTTATTTGGTTTGTTGACTGATTGTCTTATTGTTCGACTCATTTGTTATTTGGTTTGTTGACTGTCTTATTGTTCGACTCATTTGTTATTTGGTTTGTTGACTGATTGTCTTATTGTTCGACTCATTTGTTATTTGGTTTGTTGACTGTCTTATTGTTCGACTCATTTGTTATTTGGTTTGTTGACTGATTGTCGTATTGTTCGACTCATTTGTTATTTGGTTTGTTGACTGACTGTCTTATTGTTCGACTCATTTCTTATTTGGTTTGTTGACTGATTGTCTTATTGTTCGACTCATTTGTTATTTGGTTTGTTGACTGATTGTCTTATTGTTCGACTCATTTGTTATTTGGTTTGTTGACTGTCTTATTGTTCGACTAATTTGTTATTTGGTTTGTTGACTGATTGTCTTATTGTTCGACTCATTTGTTATTTGGTTTGTTGACTGATTGTCTTATTGTTCGACTCATTTGTTATTTGGTTTGTTGACTGATTGTCTTATTGTTCGACTAATTTGTTATTTGGTTTGTTGACTGTCTTATTGTTCGACTCATTTGTTATTTGGTTTGTTGACTGTCTTATTGTTCGACTCATTTGTTATTTGGTTTGTTGACTGACTGTCTTATTGTTCGACTCATTTCTTATTTGGTTTGTTGACTGATTGTCTTATTGTTCGACTCATTTGTTATTTGGTTTGTTGACTGATTGTCTTATTGTTCGACTCATTTGTTATTTAGTTTGTTGACTGTCTTATTGTTCGACTCATTTGTTATTTGGTTTGTTGACTGATTGTCTTATTGTTCGACTCATTTGTTATTTGGTTTGTTGACTGACTGTCTTATTGTTCGACTCATTTCTTATTTGGTTTGTTGACTGATTGTCTTATTGTTCGACTCATTTGTTATTTGGTTTGTTGACTGTCTTATTGTTCGACTAATTTGTTATTTGGTTTGTTGACTGATTGTCTTATTGTCTCGACTCATTTGTTATTTGGTTTGTTGACTGTCTTATTGTTCGACTCATTTGTTATTTGGTTTGTTGACTGATTGTCTTATTGTTCGACTCATTTGTTATTTGGTTTGTTGACTGTCTTATTGTTCGACTCATTTGTTATTTGGTTTGTTGACTGACTGTCTTATTGTTCGACTCATTTCTTATTTGGTTTGTTGACTGATTGTCTTATTGTTCGACTCATTTGTTATTTGGTTTGTTGACTGATTGTCTTATTGTTCGACTCATTTCTTATTTGGTTTGTTTACTGATTGTCTTATTGTTCGACTCATTTCTTATTTGGTTTGTTTACTGATTGTCTTATTGTTCGACTCATTTGTTATTTGGTTTGTTTACTGATTGTCTTATTGTTCGACTCATTTCTTATTTGGTTTGTTTACTGATTGTCTTATTGTTCGACTCATTTCTTATTTGGTTTGTTGACTGATTGTCTTATTGTTCGACTCATTTGTCATTTGGTTTGTTTACTGATTGTCTTATTGTTCGACTTATTTGTTGTTTGGTTTGTTGACTGTCTTATTGTTCGACTCATTTGTTATTTGGTTTGTTGACTGACTGTCTTATTGTTCGACTCATTTGTTATTTGGTTTGTTGACTGTCTTATTGTTCGACTCATTTGTTATTTGGTTTGTTGACTGACTGTCTTATTGTTCGACTCATTTGTTATTTGGTTTGTTGACTGATTGTCTTATTGTTCGACTCATTTGTTATTTGGTTTGTTGACTGATTGTCTTATTGTTCGACTCATTTGTTATTTGGTTTGTTGACTGTCTTATTGTTCGACTAATTTGTTATTTGGTTTGTTTACTGATTGTCTTATTGTTCGAATCATTTGTTATTTGGTTTGTTGACTGTCTTATTGTTCGACTCATTTGTTATTTGGTTTGTTGACTGACTGTCTTATTGTTCGACTCATTTGTTATTTGGTTTGTTTACTGATTGTCTTATTGTTCGACTCATTTGTTATTTGGTTTGTTTACTGATTGTCTTATTGTTCGACTCATTTGTTATTTGGTTTGTTTACTGATTGTCTTATTGTTCGACTTATTTGTTGTTTGGTTTGTTGACTGTTGTATTGTTCGTTCGGTTGTTGTTCGTGAATTCGTTGGTTAATTCGAAATATTTTGGTTGTTTGCTTGTTCTATTGGTTACTTGATTTATTGGATGGTTGATCCATTGTTCGACCGGTTGAACGTTCCACTGTATCGTTGATCGATTGGTTAAATTAGTTGGTTAGTTGTTCTGTTGACTACCTGGTTTATGATTATTCTATTGATTGCAAGATAGTTCGACTGATTGGTTGTTCGGTTGAGACATTAATTTTTAGATTGTTTTCTTGGATTATTATTTAGTTTTTCACTATTTGGTTGATTATTATTTTCTTGGTTGTTGAGTTGCTTGATTAGATAAGCATACAGACATGAAGGACGATCAGGAAGACAGGCAGTAAGCCCAAATGATAGACGTGCGTTATGAAAAAAATAGTAGGCCTAATATTTGTCTGGGTTCGTCTTGTTTTTCTTTCTTCAGTATTTGTGTAGCTTTTCAAGATTCACGTCTAACTGGTCGTAACCAGTTCTTGGGAGTTGTAGAGTATCGACGAATTATGTAAGAAGACCACTTTATAGGTCTCTCACAGCATTGAGTGCCTCTTTCTGTTTACGTGAAGCAAACACCGTGAAAGAGACCAAAGAGTTCCAGTACTTACACAGAGTAATAAGGACCCTTTCCTGCTTTATTTCATCCTCATAAAGAAATGGGCTGACAATCTCTGATACAATAACCAACACCAAGGCAGTTCTTTTAATCCCGTTGACGTATCCTCGACACTGATACCAAAGAATAAGATTTCATGACGACCTAACACTTAAGGGCACAATATTGCCAGCATTGTAGTATTTTTGGTTACAAATAATGAAACCAAAATAAAGATCCAATATGAACTACGTCTATGTTATCATAAATATTTAAACGTTTACCGTTATTAGCCACCGGTGTGTCCACACCTATGGAGTAACGGTTAGCGCGTCTGGCTGCGAAACCAGGTTGCCCGGGTTCGAGTTCCGATCGGGTCAAGTTACCTGGTTGAGGTTTTTTCTGGGGTTTTTCCTCAACCCAGTTTGAGCAAATGCTGGGTAACTTTCGGTGCTGGACCCCGGACTCATTTCACCGGCATTATCACCTTCATGTTGATACAGCGTCGTAAAATAACTTACTTAAATAAAAAAGCCACCGGTGTAACTCAGGCGGTAGCGTTAGACTAGCTACTCCGGAGCTATGGGTTCGATTATCCCTTGGGCTGACAAACTGGTTAGGTTTTTCCATCCCCCCAAGCATAAGGCAAATTTCCGGTAATTTGTGGCGAATCCTCACAAAATACCATCTTGCTATCATAAATTCCGTCGTCTTCTTCATTTCATAGAATTTAGGCCAACTGGTCTGTTTCGTTCTCATGCCATCCCTTCTTTGGTTTGCCAACTATCTCTTTCTTGTAAGCTGGTGTTTTAAGTTTTGATAGCCTAAAGTTCTGCAATCTTTCAATGTGACTGACCCACTTTGATATGTAGTTTTCTATATCTGTAGTGCTCGGGAAAAGTGGCACAAGTCAAAAATGTTAATTTTACAGGAGAAGGAAAAAAACTGTCTTCACACTGGTTTATGTCGATTTGATTTTCTTCTGTATGAATTATTGTAATGGGAGAAATACTTATGTCTCTTTTTGCAAGCGAGCAAATGTTCCGTAAGTTGTCAATAAATTAATAAAAATGTTTGTGGAAACTGACTTATGCCACTTTTCCCAAGTGCTGCAGATATAATGTCGAAATAATAGTGATATTTTTAATTTTACCCAAAAGTGTTTTGCTTTTTATCCTGTACGTTATTGTAAAACCTGCATTTTTTTTTCCTCATGTCGCATTTCTGCGCTCTGTATTCTTTTGAATTACCTTTGTTACAGAGTCCATGAGAACCGGTTCTTCGTGCATACAGTATGTACGCCGTTTTAGGCTCACACAGTACGTGCACGCAGTGCAGGAATTTTCCCGTCACTGCTCTACAGTATTACAGACAGGCCTATTATAAAATCAGAGCTACGAATACCCAGTACCAGCACGGACTCAGAAGTGTGGACTTACTTTTTCATCTGGATAGCCGTGGCTGAGATTTGAAACAAGTGACTGTCCAAGTCATGGGATAGGGGCAGTTACTAGGAAACTGGCCACGTGACCAGGAACATAATGAACCAGATGCAAGTTTCAGATGCCGAAGATTGTTACGAAAGATGACGATCTCGATAGCAGCTCCAGCACAAACGGTTGGTATTTTTGGATCAAGATGAGCTCCTCAATTTATATGTTTCTAGTTATTTTTTATCTTTGTTTTACAAGTCCTGTATTTTTTCTGAGACAAGGCCTTCACGGTTACAAAAAAAAATCTGGTTCGTATGCCAAGTTGATCATTATCATTACCATATGGCAGCAGAGAAATGCGTGAGAAGTTCTTTGCATGTAGTCGAAAGAAATAAATAGAATGCGTATACATTTACAAATTACAAATCGTGTTTAAAGTGAAATTAATTTAATTATAACAAAATGTAACAACATATACAGAATGTTTCATAACATTAAGAATTAAACGTAAGTACAGATTGAAAACCTAAAAATAATCAAGAAAGTTAATATAAATTTCTGTCACAAATCGCTTTGATTTTAAGATGAAATTGTTTGTATTCCAGTAACAACATGCTTATATTTAAATTAAATTCTGAAAATTAGGTCGTCTTCTTAAAAGCACTGTATTGCCTCACTTCGTTAACGAAGAATTTTTCCGATTGGTTGCTGAAGATTTGTGTATGTTACCAACATTTCGTAACTATTATGTTCAACACAGAGGATGTCGCACTTATTACAACTTTTCTTTCAAGTTTTACAACACTCAACCTAAGGCTTTAATACAAAAACTACACCTTTCTCCTTACTAGGTATGGGGAGGGATTACTTGGAAATCGATCATCACATAAAAATGCAACCCCCTTATACTTCTCGTATTCAGCTTGTTCTCCTTATTTTCTTCTTCCTCTGCTTATATTCTCCTTGCTCTCCCTGTAGCATATCTCTTGTTCTACTTGCATCCCCTATTAACCTTGTATTCCCCCGTTTTCCTTGCAACTCGGAGAGGGGTAGCATTTTTACTACCACCAACACCACCACTACAACCAGTAAAAGCCAAAACCCTTAACAATTCAACCAAAGAGCACTGTTGAAGTACTGAAGTATTATACTCCCGGATGGAGAATCAATAAAGGATATTTGTGCGAGATCGTGCGTATTTGCTTGTTTTCCGCACAGAACCAATCCGCGGTAAGTGTGAAATACCACAGTCAGTATTCCCAACGTAACACACATAACAATTTCCCTCTTCTTACCGCTTAAGCGCCACATTCATTTTACTGCTTTAGGCTTTTAACATATTATTTTTAGAGACGTTTAACATAGTAATAATTATAAATTGGAAACTTACCAATGCAATTTCACCTAAATTGCAATGTTAATTATTGTTTTTAAATATTTGCAAAAATTAAGTAAAGTCTACTACTCCACGAAACTTATTGCATTCCTGATACAAGTAACATTAAGGAAGCCGTGAAAAAATCAACAAGATTCCAGATGCCGATGTTATTACTGCAATATGTTATATAAATAATATTGTTAAAATATTAAAATGAAAAATAAATCATTACATAACCTTACCGTTTGTTTTAAGTTCGCATTTATAGACTAGGGGGAAAAAAAGACAGACGTATATCACGGCCTGCTGGAGTATAGTAAACACAGAAAATATTTTATAGCAACAATGTTGAAGAAAGATATTTTGGTTTTCCGAAGTTGCCGTCATTAAACAGAAACCAACATGGAGATTTCATTGCAACTAATTATAAATCCGTCTTTCAGATATGTAATAAACGATCTTCGCACAAAATAATGTACGATACACGAGCGGTATGTTTGTTTTCATGTTCTCGACCATGAAAACGTCAACATACCGCTCTTGTAACGTATATTACTATTATTAGTATGTTCAATTTTCGCTAGCTTCCAGTAATGGTCTGACAAATGTAGAACAATTTTAATTTTCAGAATTTAAACTACCGACAACTTATGTCACTGTTACCAACATAACAGTTATAAAATCAGTACCAGTTGTAGTATTTCTCAGTACCGAAATTCGAAACCAAGTTGGCAAAAGAAAATTCAACCTGCAAACTAGAAAATCGCCATAATACACTAGCTTATATAGTAATGGGGGAAAATGGTTAGGTTTTACCCTTAGGGTATGAAGTAAGCTGACCCGGACTATACTTAAATCTATGCCTTCAATATCGCCTATAGCACTTTTAATTTAATTAGTCATAGACATCAGCCTTGGTTTACGTCACGCAGTCCAGCCTCGTAAAGTGTTTGCCCTGCTAAGTGCACCGGATCGCTTTCACTCCGTATGACAGGTGGAGTACGCAGTGCAACTGACCCACCCGTGCTGTGACCTTGCACATCCCATACAAGGTGACCTCACACTCAGGGGCACACCTCGCCCACTCCTCATTGCCACCCACGTGCAATAGGGTCACTTAATTGTCTATGTATGACGCAATGACCGGGAACGAAAACGCAACAACTGACTACAACTAAGAAAATAATGCCAACACACACACACACACACACACACACACACACACACACACACACACACACACACACACATATATATATATACTAATAATAAATCTGTAGCCGAAATTTTTCTGATAATTTTCGATTTTCCAAACATAATTGGTCCTAACATATATAATTAACCACTCTGAATCCGAAAATCGCTTTTTTGAAACTTTTGTATGCCTGTCTGTCTGTCTGTCTGTATCTTTGTTACCTTTTCACGCCATAATGGCTGAACCGATTTATATGAAAATTAGAATTTAAATTAAGTTCTCTGTAACTTATATTTTAGGCTATATGACATTCGAAATACATTATTTAAAAGAGGGGTTATAAGGGGGTCTGAATTAAATAAATCAAACTATCTCGCTTATTATTGACTTTCATGAAATATGTTATATAACAAAAGTTTCTTTAAAAATGATTTCCGATAAGTTTTATTCCTTGCAAAATTTTGATAGGACTGATATTTAATGAGATAAATGAGCTTTAAAATTAAAATGCAATGCTATCTAAGGCGGTGTAAAGAAATGAAAACAAATGACTACGTCTATAAGGGGCCTTGGACAACAACAATCCAAAGCTATGAAACAAGTCTACAGAGAATGTTTCTGTGTTTGTATGAAGTAATATCGAAGCTAAATTAACCGATTTGTATAATTAATTATTATTTCACCATTGGAAAGTGTAGTTTCTCTAGATGGACATAATGCTATAATGTTATTACAGTAACTTCTGAGTGCTCTCTGGACCAAAATGATAGCATTCTAATTATTTAAATACTTACTTACTTACAAATGGCTTTTAAGGAACCCGAAGGTTCATTGCCGCCCTCACATAAGCCCGCCAGCGGTCCCTATCCTGTGCAAGATTAATCCAGTCTCTATCATCATACCCCACCTCCCTCAAATCCATTTTAATATTATCCTCCCATCTACGTCTCGGCCTCCCTAAAGGTCTTTTTCCCTCCGGTCTCCCAACTAACACTCTATATGCATTTCTGGATTCGCCCATACGTGCTACATGCCCTGCCCATCTCAAACGTCTCGATTTTATGTTCCTAATTATGTCAGGTGAAGAATACAATGCGTGCAGTTCTGTGTTGTGTAACTTTCTCCATTCTCCTGTAACTTCATCCCGCTTAGCCCCAAATATTTTCCTTAGCACCTTATTCTCAAACACCCTGAACCTATGTTCCTCTCTCAGACTGAGAGTCCAAGTTTCACAACCATACAGAACAACCGGTAATATAACTGTTTTATAAATTCTAACTTTCAGATTTTTGGACAGCAGACTGGATGATAAGAGCTTCTCAACCGAATAATAACACGCATTTCCCATATTTATTCTGCGTTTAATTTCCTCCCGAGTGTAATTTATATTTGTTACTGTTGCTCCAAGATATTTGAATTTTTCCACCTCTTCGAAGGATAAATCTCCAATTTTTATATTTCCATTTCGTACAATATTCTGGTCACGAGACATAATCATATACTTTGTCTTTTCGGGATTTACTTCCAAACCGATCGCTCTACTTGCTTCAAGTAAAATTTCCGTGTTTTCCCTAATCGTTTGTGTATTTTCTCCTAACATATTCACGTCATCCGCATAGACAAGAAGCTGATGTAACCCGTTCAATTCCAAACCCTGCCTGTTATCCTGAACTTTCCTAATGGCATATTCTATAGCGAAGTTAAAAAGTAAAGGTGATAGTGCATCTCCCTGCTTTAGCCCGCAGTGAATTGGAAAAGCATCAGATAGAAACTGACCTATACGGATTCTGCTGTATGTTTCACTGAGACACATTTTAATTAATCGAACTAGTTTCTTGGGAATACCAAATTCAATAAGAATATCATATAATACTTCCCTCTTAACCGAGTCATAAGCCTTTTTGAAATCTATGAATAACTGATGTACTGTACCCTTATACTCCCATTTTTTCTCCATTATCTGTCGAATACAAAAAATCTGATCAATAGTCGATCTATTACGCCGAAAACCGCACTGATGATCCCCAATAATTTCATGTACGTACGGAGTTAATCTTCTCAAAAGAATATGGACAAAATTTTGTACGACGTCAACAAAAGTGATATTCCTCGAAAGTTACCACAGTTGGTTTTGTCCCCCTTTTTAAAAATAGGTACAATTATGGACTCCTTCCATTGTTCTGGTACAATTTCCTTTTCCCAAATAGCAAGTACAAGTTTATAAATTTCGCTAGATAATGCACTCCCACCCTCTTGTATTAATTCTGCTGGAATTTGATTGATACCTGGAGACTTGTACTTTTTCAGATTTTCTATCGCAATTTCGACTTCTGAAAGCGTGGGTTCGGGTATAAATGGCTCAGCAGTTTGTATTTCAATTTCGTCCCGATCATTTCTATTTGGCCTATGTACATTTAGTAGTTGCGCAAAATAGTTTTTCCATCTGTTTAGGATTGATGGAGAGTCTACAAGCAAGTCACCATTCTCATCCTTGATCACGTTTACCCTTGGCTGATATCCGTTCTTAAATTCCTTTATACCCTTATATAAACCTCGAATGTTTTTATTCTTACTATTTGTTTCTACCTCATTCAGTTTTTCCTTCAAGTAACCTCTCTTTTTATTCCTAAGTGTACGACTTGCTTCCCGTCTTTCATTGAAATAATTATCTCTCTTCTCCTCAACTGGATCCTGTAAGAATTTCAATTTTGCCTGTTTCCTTCTTTCTACTGCCATGCAACAATCTTCATCAAACCATACAATTTCAATTAAGTAACATATTAAACGATTTATCCTTCTATCAAACACGAACGTTCCCTGGATCAAACGTCCTATTTTAATTATGTAATTACTTTAATTTATTTCTAACAGGTGCAGCGGAGCGCACGGGTACGGCTAGTATATATATATATATATATATATATATATATATATATATATATATATATATATATATATACTCGCCACAATAACCCATGAAAATTATACAAGTAATACTTTTATTTTCCCTAAGTCTTCTTTCTTGCTCAGCAATTCCCTGTTCTTAGATGCCAAAATTTGTGGTTGACAAATTGCAGCCTGGAAGTATAAGAAGGAAGGAAGTTTATCAGGAATAAAACTAATATCTCCGGCGTGAAAACTGACATACTGGTAGGCCTATTTGTTGAAGTTCTGAGTCACTATTGTGCTGTAAGTACTTACATAACGGGTATTAAATATATTCAGTTTCTGAAGAAAACAAAAAAGAGCAAACCTATTTAAGTAGGTAGATCGCGTGGTTCATATATTTTGCAGAATGAACACAGGAAACGTTTATAGACACTGTGTTCAATGGGTTGTATACACGCCAGTCTATAGCGCTTGTTTGAAGTGTTATTATCTTTATAATAATTTTACGTAATAAAATCAGTTATTTGCTCTCTGATTCAGATGTCGTCGGTTTCGAACTAGATAGATGATAGCGAAAAAATGACGAATATGACTAAGATGCGAGAGAAATACTGACGAATGTGTTTAACATAAAGAAGAAAATGAATATGATTAACATGAGAGAAAAAAATGACGAATACAACCACCATGAAAGACAATAATGACGAATATGATTTTGATAATGAGAAACAAAATAATGACGAATATTATTAACCTAACTGGAGCAAATAACGGTGAATATTAATATAATGAGAGAAACTAATGATAAATATAACATAAAAGAAAATAATGAGAAATTTGATTCTGAGAGAGAAAATAATGGCGGATTTTAATATAATGGATGAAAATAATGACGAATATTATTATAATGAGAAAGAAAATGACAAATATGAACATGATGGGAGCAAATAATGGAGATATTATTAAGATAAAGTAATGATAAATTTTAATAACATAATGACAGCAAATAATAGACAATATTATTAAGATGAAAGTGACGAATATGACAGATAAAAGAGAGTGATGACGAATATTATCATGAGAGAAAATAAACACGGATACTATTAACGTAATGGGAGAAAATAATGACGAGTATGATTAAGTTAACGAAAAAAAAAAATATGGATACGACTAACATGGCAGCGAAAATGGTGACGAATATTGATAAGATGATGGAGAACTAAAATGATTAGAATAAAATGACTGAAAAGTTGAGGTAACGAATACAAAGATGATGAATATGATTAAGGTGAGGACGAAAATGAATACAGTAGGCCTACAATTACATCTCAGAGAAGATAACGGGTAGTATGATTGTAGGGATATTTGTGATGATCATCGTGATGAAGGATAGTAGAGAAAGGATACTCAAGGAAGACGGCTTAGATGAGAGAAACGCATGATGTCGTGATTCAAACCCGACTCTTTGGCAAGAAAACCCGACGTCCTTCCTTACGGCTAACAGTGCTCAAATCAGTAGTGGAAAAGTTTTAATCGCAGGGCAGAACAGATCGTATCTGGCTGCTAGAAAATGGCCTGCAATTAATGGGGAGAATCTCATCTATTTCTGGCACACCCAGTACACAACAAAATAACGAACCAGAATAGAAGTGCAGGCGTGTGCGGACCGCAAAGAAAGCCATCGAGATTGATGCTTTTCTGTAGAGAATGTTCACGAACAGCAGCCAAACAAACAGCAGTGACTGGCCGGCGTCCGTAGTCCACGGAACCGTCGAATTAGGGATGTAGAACTCCGCCAACATTCAAATACTGTACCTGCAGCGTCCTGCCTTCAGAGATGTTCTCTCAGACTATATATAAGGCGAGTAAAAAGTATGCAACACTGCTTGTAGCTATCCTATCTTTATTTTTATGAAGACATTCTATGTACAAAAGGTATGGAGACGAAAAAAGGAATATTTTGGGAATGTTTTTAGTGGGTTATTCTACGACGCTTTATCAACTGCTATGATTATCTAGCGTCTGAATGAAATAAAGGTGGTAATGCCAGCGAAATGATTCCAGAGTCCAGCGCCGAAAGTTACCCAGCATTTGCTCTTAATGGGTTGAGGGAAAACCCAGGAAAAAATCTCAACCAGGTAACTTGTCCCAACCAGGATTTGAAACCGGACCCGCTAGTTTAACAGTTAGACGTGCTAACCGCTAATCCACACCGGTGGACGAAAATGTTTTAAAAACTATGTTTTTTTTATTTTAAAAGAATGTGCCAACTAGTCTTTTTTCTTAATTATACCATGTACTTGTTTTTATATTTTTGAATCTTCATGTTTCAAGACGTACGAAGCTCAAAAAAGGATACAAATTAGAAAAAACATATTGATGTCTTCGGAAGTTATGGAAAATGCGTGTTGTTATTCGGTTGAGAAGTTTTTGTCATCTAGTCTGCTGTCAAAAAATCTGAAAGTTAGAATTTATAAAACAGTTATATTACCGGTTGTTCTGTATGGTTGTGAAACTTGGACTCTCACTTTGAGAGAGGAACAGAGATTAAGGGTGTTTAAGAATAAAGTTCTTAGGAAAATATTTGCGGCTAAGAGGGATGAAGTTGCAGGAGAATGGAGAAAGTTACACAACGCAGAACTGCACGCATTGTATTCTTCACCTGACATAATTAGGAACATTAAATCCAGACGTTTGAGATGGGCAGGGCATGTAGCACGTATGGGCGAATCCAGAAATGCATATAGAGTATTAGTTGGGAGACCGGAGGGAGAAAGATGTGTGGGGAGGCCGAGACGTAGATGGGAGGATAATATTAAAATGGATTTGAGGGAGATGGGATATGATTATAGAGACTGGATTAATCTTGCACAGGATAGGGACCTGTGGCGGGCTTATGTGAGGACGGCAATGAACCTGCGGGTTTCTTAAAAGCCATTTGTAAGTTGTCTTCGGAAGTGGATATGCAGCATTGCATTTTAACTGCAGCACCGCTCAAAAGGTTAAGACCACAGTGAAATATCATTAAGTAACACCTATAACTTAAACTTTTAGCGCAAGAGATCTGTAACTTTTTGTTGGAATTTAAATCTATTAGTTATACTTCACTAGGTGTCATTATGTTATGCCATGTATTGTAGAATTAATACATTTTCAAATTTTGGAAGACCCACATAAATTTCACCACATTTAGGCGTATAATTTCTGAGTCTTCCCAGCCGTTGAAAATATTATTAATATCACTAGAAAGTTTTTGGTAGGTGTAGTAGACTATTAGATGGATGTCACTGTGGTACAAAAACATAAAGTCCGAAAAATGCTGTTTTGTAAGGCATGTGCATATTTTTCAAACCTCGTTGAACATGGAACATTTTCTCTGTTGTTCACACAATAGTCAAGAGATTGCTGAGCGAGATTTCGGAGTCGGTCTTGAGGAGCGAACTTTACGATGACTCGCTCAGTAATCTCTCGGCTAATGTGAGAAAAACAAGAGAAAATAGCCCATTTTAGCACAGTAGTGACAAGTTTTATACCAAATATATTTGTAGTTCCAGTACTTTTATTATTGAGTACATGTTGCAACGCTGCAGAAATGACGTTGGTGATGAATTCTGTCACCAGTTAGCATGATGGCTCAAACTGCAAATTTGATAAATAAATATTTATGAGTGATGTGACACACTTCCACCTGAGTGGAACTGTAAATAAACAGTAGACAGGCTGAAAATCTCTCATAATCAAGTAAGTTAATAAGTTTGCCAGTTATTCAGTTAATGAGACATTCAGTTAGGCAAGATCTCAGGCAGTGATGTATCCAATCAGTCAGAACACATTGTCGTCCAGTCAGTAAAACAGTCATATTATCAGTAAGACATGTAACCATTCAACCAGAGATCTATTCAATGAACAAGTCAAATAGACAAATATCCAGTAAGACATTGTCAGTAAAACAGTCAAACAATAAGGCATATAATCATTCAGCCAGACATACATCCATTTAATGAGTCAGTTATGCATCCCGTCAGTAAAACAGTAAGGCATACAATTATTCAGTTAGACATACATCCATTTAATGAGCCAGTAAAACATTGTTATACATCCCGTCAGTAAAACAGACAAACAGTAAGGCATGCAGACATACATCCATTTAATGAGTCAGTTATACATCCCGTCAGTGAAACAGTAAGGCATACAATTATTCAGTTAGACATACATCCATTTAATGAGCCAGTAAAACATTGTTATACATCCCGTCAGTAAAACAGACTAACAGTAAGGCATGCAATTATTTAGTTAGACATACATCCGTTTAATGAGCCAGTAAAACATTGTTATACATCCCGTCAGTAAAACAGACTAACAGTAAGGCATACAATTATTCAGTTACACTTACATCCATTTAATGAGCCAGTAAAACATTGTTATACATCCCGTCAGTAAAACAGACTAACAGTAAGGCATACAATTATTCAACCAGACATACATCCATTTAATGAGCCAGTAAAACATTGTTATACATCCCGTCAGTAAAACAGACTAACAGTAAGGCATACAATTATTCAGTTAGACATACATCCATTTAATTAGCCAGTAAAACATTGTTATACATCCCGTCAGTAAAACAGACTAACAGTAAGGCATACAATTATTCAGCTACACATACATCCATTTAATGAGCAAGTCAAGCATCCAGTTATACATCCCGTCAGTAAAGCAGACTAATAGTAAGGCATACAATTATGCAAATCTGGCTTTCAGGTAGTAGCTCTCTGTAAAGCACGTTTGAATGATTTCAAAAAAAAATTGTTCCGGAGCCGGGTATCGATCTCCGGAACAATTTTTCCTTGAAATTATTCAAGTCATGCAATTATTCAACCAGACATTCCATCCATTTAATGAGCCAGTCAAACATCCAATTATACATCCCGTCATACAATTATTCAGCCAGACATGCAGCCATTTAATGAGCCAGTCAAACATCTAGTTATGCATTCCGTCAGTAAAACAGTGTGGCATAGAATTATTCAGCCAGACATACATCCATTTAATGAGCTAGTCAAACATCCAGTTATACATCCCGTCATACAATTATTCAGCCAGACATGCAGCCATTTAATGAGCCAGTCAAACATCTAGTTATGCATTCCGTCAGTAAAACAGTATGGCATAGAATTATTCAGCCAGACATACATCCATTTAATGAGCTAGTCAAACATCCAGTTATACATCCCGTCATACAATTATTCAGCTAGACATGCAGCCATTTAATGAGCCAGTCAAACATCTAGTTATGCATTCCGTCAGTAAAACAGTATGGCATAGAATTATTCAGCCAGACATACATCCATTTAATGAGCTAGTCAAACATCCAGTTATACATCCCGTCAGCAAAAACAGACTAACAGTAACGCACACAATTATTCAGCTAGACATCCATCCATTTAATGAGCCTGCCAAACATCCAGTTATACATACTGTCAGTAAAACAGGCTAACAGCAAGGCATACAATTGAAGGGCTTAGTGGAAGAAGGGGGTATCCCTCAAAAGTATGTTTTTGAGATATTTAGCATTTTGTTAGATTCTCTGTAACTTAAGGAAAATAATAAGAATCTCAAAGTCTTTTGGGTAATGTGTTAGATAGGTATTGCACTAACTTTCTGCAAATGTAGAGCATAATATCTTGAGTATTATTATTATTATTATTATTATTATTATTATTATTATTATTATTATTATTATTATTATTATTATAGGAAAATTTCACTTATGATATACTACTTTTTACAACAAAGAAAGAAACAAACTTTGAAAGACATTAATCAAAAGACACTTAAATAAGGTTCATTAGTTTGTTTGTTGAGTCAACTGTCTAAAGATAGGTCTGAACCTCATAAGTGATACCAACAAGGCACCACTTATGAGGCAACTAGACCAGGAGGTAATGGGTTATGATCATTGTTCTCTACTTCACATCCATTATCTGATTTCAAATTTAAATAAAAGTTGTGATGAATTGGAGGTATGAACTTTAATATGTACGATATGTCAGGACGCTAAGCAGCTTTGATGGGCATTCCATTGGGGTGCTTTGGTTCCATAACTGTGCCTGCTATACAGAGTGTTAAAAATATCCAATATTTTAGGAGGTGCTAGTATGCATCAAAATAAGTAAATAATGTCTAATAAACATGGGTCCTACAACACATAGCCTACTTTCAGAGATCTGAACACTTCTTCATAGGAGGTGCTTAATCTGACATCCATTCATGGCAATGCATTCCTCTGGCCTTTGGCGTAAGGAATCACGCACTCTTGAAACTGACCTGGTTCCTTCATGTGTCCCCATAACCAAAAGTCTAGGGGATTTAGGTTTGGGGAACGAGCAGGCCAAAGTGTGGTGCTTCCCCGACCATTGCAGTGGTCTTGAAATGTCAACGTCAGGTGTTCACGCACATTGCGGAGAAAATGTGTTGGTGCGCCATCGTGTATGAACCACATCTGTAGTCCTGCTGACATGACACATTCTCCAGCAGGGCAGGCAATACGTTAAAAAGAAAGTCCTAAAAGTCTCTGTGGTAGCACGTATGTCCCTATTAATCTTTCACCAAGAACGCCTGCCCATACGTTGATTGAGAATCGGTGCTGATGCCTTGTTTCTTCAACTGCATGGGGATTTTCATCAGCCCACACATGCTGATTATAAAAATGCACGACAGCATCTCTGCTGAACCCCGCTCATATCCGCAACCAGACTTTTGTTTTCAGTATTCCTTGCGGCATATCATTATTCCGTGCCAAAGGTGTCAACTACGGTACTTATGATTTTCTGGTAGTCTGCTGTATTGTAGGACAGAGAAATGCATTGCCATGAATGGACGTCACATTGAGCACCTCTTATGAACAAGTGTTCAGATCTCAGAAAGTATGTGTTGTAGGACCCATGTTTAGACATTATTTTCTTATTTTGATGCATACTATCACCTCCTAAAATATTAGATACTTTTTAACACCCTGTATTTGGTGGCTTTTCTTTCCCTGTTGTATGTTAGTGAACACTTTAGCAGGCATTACTTTGTCTGTGCGTGTAATATATTCTTGTCCATTGTTTCGTGCCTTCTTTCTGCTGTTGTCTTTCCATTTTATGGATTTCTTTTCCTCTTTTTGCTATTATTTGTCTTATTTTCACTATTTCGTCACTTACAAAAACATTAGTACCTACGGTCAACATCCACCATGCTGCTTGGAAACTTATTGTATCAAAGCAGTTCTCCCATTGGTCAGTTAGGTAAACAGCTTGCCATTCAGAACCAAGGTTTCAAAGAACTGTGGGATACCTCCTTATTCCATTCAGAATTCTGATACAACTTACAAAGCCCTTTCATATGTTCATATTTATTTAAAAATGGGGCTATCCCTTACTTAAATAGCACATTAAACTAACAGTAGATGGACTCAGCTTTCATAATATGGAATTAGTTCATTTTTTACCAAAATGTGGGATACCCCCTTATTCCACTAACCCCTTCAATTATTGAGCCAGACAGACAAACATTTAATGAACCAAACAGACAAACAGGTAGTCAGACATTCAGTCAGTAAAACAGTTAAAATATCAATAAGACATACAGTCATTCCATCAGAAAGACATCCATTTAATAAGCCAGTTAGAAAATCAAATACTCAGACATCCAGTCACTAAAACATTCATACTATAAGACATACAATCATTCAGCCAGAAATACATTTATTCAATGAGTTATTCAGACAATCAGAGTGTCAGATATTCAATCAATAAAACATTCAGGGTACTACTTAGACATCTAGTCAATGAACCAATCAGAGTCAAATAGTCAAGTAATCAAGACAGACATCCAACAGGCTAATAGTCTTATCATCAGTTCGACATCGAGTCGGTCAGACAAACAGACATCCAAGTCACTGAGTCAGACACAGACAGTTTGTCAGAAAAGCAATCAGTCAGACATCCGGTCAATGAGACAAACATAGAGCCAGTCAGTCAGACGGTCATTCGAATAACTCTCTGTTCAGTCAGTTAATGATTCAAGAAACTAGAAAACCTGCCAGTCAGGCATTCGCACTAAAATTTTATTTTGTCTGTTGTTCGGCCAGCCAGTTATACAATTTTGTAAAAAATATGGAAAGAAAAACAACAACTTCATTCTCAATTTTATTGTTGTTAGTCTTTCCATACTTTTCTGCGTTGTTTTACATAATTGATTTCTAAGTTACGCCGGTGCTTATAAAAGTAATATTACAAATATGGAGAAAATAGGGGAACATAAATATAAATAGTGATATGGGAACTTAAAACAATGTTAATTTAATGTCATCATATATTCGGTCGTTCAATTAACAAACGAAAAAATAAACAAACGAGAGTAGTGTCTGCGAAATTTTCAGTCCAACAGTAATGAAGATGATGGGGACATTTGCAACTTTCTCAAATTTGCCAGCAGCTATTAAATAAGTGATATCCCAGCATAATGACGGCGGATAACTTTCCCCCAGTTGCGTGTCTCCATCACAAGAGATTTCGCTGTTGTATCCGCACAAACGAATGCAGGACTTCCCAAAACACAGGCGTTACAGTCCGTGCCTTCAGAACGCGTCTCTCTCTGGGACAATTGCAATTGTTGCATGCAGAGTTCAAGGAACAGGAAACAAAAGCGACACTTTTACGACAACCAACGCATCCTATTTACTCTTAGAAACATTTTCTATAATCATAATTAATCTGTACCACTATTTATTTTGCAGCAGGAAATACACTTTTGGACCAGAAGAGAAACGAGGAAGTTTAAAAGAGTTTAAAGTAGAAAAATTAAAAAATTGTGTCAAGGGGTTGATACAGCATTTTCATTGCGTTGCGAATTATATTACTGATTAGTGTTTATAGGTCAACTTTATTTTCTTGAGTTATAAGTAGCATAACCATGTGGTTATCCGTCACTATGGAGTTTTTGCAAGCATCTAATTTTAGTAGCAAAGAAGGAGCTGTATTCGCATTTGTTTTGTTGTGTTCATTTTTTTTCTTTCTATGGCTATTTAATATTTGTATTCAAGAACACTGTTGTGAATGGTGGATGGTTTTTAATTTCATGGTTACCGGTATGCTATAATTTACTATGTCTAATGTCTACCGAGGAAGTATCTTCATTCGCGATTACTAAATTTGTGTAAAGTCGCGTGATCGTTATGAAAGATTTGTATCGACATTTCCTAAATTATACTGATGTGACGTGACGTGACGTGACGTGACGTGACGACGTGACGTGGCGTGCCGTGACGTGACGTGATATATGATATGATATGATATGATATGATATGATATGATATGATATGATATGATATGATATGATATGATATGATATGATATGATATGATATGACATGATATGATATGATATGCTTCATTGTCACTCAACCGTTTGGTCCTCGTGGCCCTCCACATTCCCTTGAAGGCCAAGGCAAGACCGCCGGGAGTCGTAAGTCTGCATATTGAAAAGTAGTGCGAGTAGAATCGAGTAACCTCGCCCATGTAACAGGGTAATGTATGTAATGTATGGAAGCTGAGCCAGGGCATCTTTGTCGAAAAATCATGTTTGAAAAAATACCGGAAACTTTATTGGAGTGAGAAGTAGACCCGAACCCATTTCTTTTAAGGCTCGTCCCGACATTTGTCTTAGCACCTTACGAAAACCACGAAAAAACCTTAGGCAGGATGAATTGTGTCAATTTAAGAGACTAACCAATTGTTTCTGAAGCGGCGATTCTATTATACAGAATGATTCACGAGGATTTACCGTCCCTTACGGAGCATATTTCCGAAGATATTCTGAACAAAAAATGTCATATGAACATTGGTTCTAATCTCAATATTTTCAAAGTTACACTAGTTTGAAGTTGGTTAGTAAAATATCTTTCTTCTTTAGTTTTAAGGGTAAAAGAATATTACAAATAGAGAATGAACTATTCAGAAGTATCATTTCTTTAATTGGCTAGTGTTCTGAAGCTAAAAATGTGTTGTGAATTTGCTTTGTACAGATTTTGTTTTTCAATGTTTAACTAAAAATTACATCATTCTTACGCACTTATCACAAGAATTGTTGCAAATCATACGACTTTAGGAACTTGATTCTTTACAGTTTAAGTATGCATCCTAATGTGTTTTGTAACAATTGTTGTGATAAATGCGTAAGAAAATCTAATGTTGCATGTAGTTAAAAATCGTAAAAAAAATCGTACGAAGCAATTATAGAATTCACAACACATTTTTAGCTTCAGAAAACTAGCTAATTAAAAAATGATACCCCTGAATAGTTCATTCTTTATCTGTAATATTCTTTTACCCTTAAAACTCAAGAATAATGGTATTTTACAAACAACTTCAAATTAGTGTAACTCTGAAAATATTGAGATTAGGACAAATGTTTATATGACACTTTTTGCTTAGAATGTCTTCGGAAATAAGCTCCGTAAGTGGCGTCAAATCCTCGTGAATCATTCTGTATGTTTGTAAAAATACCGAGATCTTTATGGGCAGGAGGATGTAGGTCCGTAGCTCATTTCTTTTAGGGCTCATCCCAACATTTGTCTTAGTGCCTTAGGAAACCACGAAAAATGTTAGAGAAGATGAGTTGTCTCAATTTAAGAGACTAGCCATTTGGCTTTTAGGCGAACTGTATAGTGCATGATGTATGCGACATGTAAGTAGGCCATAATTTCTGATTGCAACAAAAGACCATCGACACTAATATCAAAATACATTGCGTGGCTGAACACTTCTTATAAATATAGTATAAAGGGCTCTACACAACAGTACAGTGACTGTATGAAAGAGTCAGTGAGTCTTCATAGAGTCACTGTAGATATCACTAGATTAAGGCGACGTCTAGGCCTATCTACTAAAGTAAAATGGCGGGAAAACTTCCATCTTGTTGTTTTCCGTTTCAATGAAATAATGAATGAAGGTGCTGACGCAACATCACGTGAGTTTGTTTCATTACGTAGTCACAGACACAAATATGAACAAACATGGGCTGCTAATGAATGACGAGGCTAGCTCTGGATCAACCTTTGACTACTCTTCTTTAAACAAAGAGTAAAATAATATCCTTAAGTAATTCACAAATCAGATCACTTGAGGCATACTGCACAAAACTATGCAATATAATCACGAATAATATTCCTTTATAAAAGAGATTGACTGCTTGCACCGGTATGGGATCTCTTTGAACCGTTAATTCTGTCTCCTACACGCTGACTGAAGATGGTGAGGCCAGTCAGTCGTGGTCCTGAACGGACTGTAGTGGCAGTATCTTGGAGATCGACACCTTGTGCATGTAATTTTGTGTGTGGCGCATGTTAAGCGATTAAAATGTAAACATGAACGAAATTAATTGTTTGTTAAAAACTCCGTTTTCCTCTTTTTCACCTGGCCCCAACAACAGAAAAGGTCACGAACCGCCACTGATCACTGGGACTGTCCTCGTACCTATTCCGCTCGGGTGGGTCCATACCCTGGTGTGCTAGCCCTAAGGCCCCCTGCCCTAAAGATCCCCCTGCGCACCGCCACCGAACTTCCCTGTCCCACGAGTTACCACGAGCTCAGTAGAGAACCCACGGTACATAGCGCTACCACCAACAACGAATGACCACATATCCACGGCAGTACTAGTACTAGCAGTAATAGCGTACTAGTTATAATAGTAGCAGTAGTAGTACCAGTAGTAAAGTTCGGGTCAGTTTACTTCATACCCTAAGGGTGAAACCTAACCATTTTTCCCCCCATTACTACATATGTTAGTGGAATGTGCTGAATTCCTGGTTTGCAGACTGAATTTTCTTTTGCCAACTTCGTTTTGAATTTCCATAGTGATTTTCTAACTGTTATGTTGGTAGCTGAGACAAAAATTGTCGGTACTGGAGTTTCATGGAATTCAAATTATATTAGATTTCTGAGCCGATTACTGAAAGCTAGTGAAATTTGAACATAGTAATAATTAATTAATACCAGTATTTATATTAATACATAATAGTTATTTTATATGTTGCGTTGTCGTTACAATTCAGGACTAAGTTATAGTCAGGTAGATCTAAGTGTAAATAAATATAACATACTTGGGTGTGGTAATGCAGGTGGGTAATCGATAGAAATACTATTTCACATTTTAATGAATTTCTTTCGTGATTAGATTTTTATTATAATAATGTCAAAGAGAAGAAAAATCATGGCAGCGACTTCACCAAGAAAGCGTAAAGCGAACTGCGAGAGTGGGGATAACTTCCCCTACTGGCGTTCTGTTCTTTCAGATTTAACCGAAAGAAGATAATGAAGAAGGAATTATGCTCACGTAGACAGCAATTATAACTAGAATAGCAAAACTATTAGGAGTAAATATTCTTAAGCATACATTTCATGGTGATTCGGCTTTCGGTTTTAGTGCCAATGATGTCATGCGGTCAAACAAAATACATTTTTAGGTTAGGTCTCGTGAATCAATTGTTTAGTCAAACAAATGAATTTCATATTGCCACACAGTTTGCCTACGAAAATATGTTACCAAATTATTGAATTATTTATAATAACCTTCCAACATAAAGATAGAGTACGGTAAGTAAATAAGTCATTCAGTACGTAGGATCGTGATTTTATTTCATATGGTGATACCTGGTAACAGTTGGCAACACTGACAAGATGACAATACTTACTGGTTAGGAACTGTTCTTACGTGACCCTCACTATAGTAGTAGCGTAGTAACAGCAGCAGCAGAAGTAGTATTAGTATGAGTAGTAGTATTAGTAGTAAATTATATCATTTAACGAGATTCAGTTGGGGATCCACATACAGCATTAGTTGTCTCCTAGAGGAAGCCATACTAATAATATATTTATCGCCCATTAAAAATATCACCCTGGGGCCGGATCTGAACACAAGAACGCCAAGTCCAACGACCGGCTTCGTAACCCGAGCACCACCGAGGACAATATGCACTATAGGGAATTTTTTATCTCGTGAAACCAAATGAATGTATGTGTCGCAGTTCATAGTAAGAATCTTATTGTGGGAGTAAGTGAGCTAGCTAGCTGCAAGTGGAAGCTTCTCAGTCCAATTTTTCTTCCCTTACGAGCAAGTAGGTTTCACGTGATAACGAATAAGGATATCAAGGACTAACAACACTGCAGACTTTGCTCCGTTTTCTTATACGAATTTAATGCATTTCTTTTCCTCCTGTGACACACGCTACATGAGTTACAAAGAGAATTACGTGTATGACAAAGTTGAATGTCTTTTTATCTGAGCTCGAGGCACCTTGACTCGCAGTTCTCAGAACTGTACGTCGTGTTTTCCCCATTCACACACAAAGCGAAGGACGTAAACAGCAATTCACAATTACCGGAACAAAAGAGCGAGTGTGTTACAGCTTGCAAGAACAGACAAGTGTTCAGATAGATCGGAATGCCGACAGTGGTGAAAGTGCAAGTGGCCGTCTGATAAACCACGAGCGACAGGACCTCGCTGACCTCCGGCACGCTTAAGCAATGTGCTCAAATTAAGTACTTCAGTTTCATTTTCTTGATAAGCGGAAACGGCGCGCAGGGTTAATACTCCATGTTGCATCATTCTCTGTCACTTGCGAGTCCAAAAATATTTGTCTGAAAACGGAGTCAAAACTCTTCTGCTTTACTGCTACTACATGTAAGGGACAAAACTACGCATTCATACTAAATGGAAAATACTTCGTTTCCCGGCACATCTTATGATTTTTTTTTCCCCCCAATGTTGTATATAGTACCTTAAGACATTCTTCGAACAATGTGAATTTTAATTAATTTTTAAGCTAATATATTCATTTTATTCATAATATTTTAACATCATTGATAAATCGTATAATTTCAATTGATCAATTTGTATTCATATTGTAACATAAGTTATATGTATACACAATCAATTTCAATTTCAAAAGTTTGCATCACATTGAAATTAATTATCCTTTATTTATACTTTTATACATAAAGGTCATGAAGATCCAACACCATGTATATAATACATTGCTCATTTGTTATTTGCTCAATTTGATCAAGGTTCAGATTACATATTTTATTATATCTGATGATGCCCAATAAGGCGAAAACGTTAATATATTCCATATTCATAGAGCAAATAAACATTTGCAAAACAGATGTGTCTTATAACTGAAATTTATATATACTTATTTTATTACATCTTATGAAGTTTGAGGTTGAGTAAAGGCCCATTCACAATGAAAATTAAACATAACCGTAACATAAACACAGATTTTTGCGCCCAGGCTACCAAATGGGATCATTCACAATGATTCACATAAGCAATGACATAAACATTACCGTTAGACGTTAACATGAAAGTTTGCAAACTCCAAACTTTCATGCTTATGCTTACGTGATTTGCAAACAGTACACAATCGTGGAGCGCTGAAGTATACGACAGAATATGAGGAAATGGCGTCGTTGTTGTGTTTCCATGGTTACCAAGTATGTTTGCTGTTATGTTTATGTTCCCATCGTGAATGATGGTATGACTTCTTGATTTTACCGTAACGTTTATATTCTTAAGTTAAGGCTTACGTTATGTTTAATTTTCATTGTGAATTAGCCTTAAGAGTTATGGAATAGACAGTCTCAGTCTATTTTTAAGTACGTTATTTTACGACGCTGTATCAACATCTTAGGTTATTTAGCGTCTGAATGAGATGAAGGTGATAAAGCAAGTGAAATGAGTCCGGGGTCCAGCACTGAAAGTTACCTAGCATTTGCTCAAATTGGGTTGAGGGAAAACTTCGGAAAAAACCTCAACCAGGTAACTTGCCCCGACCAGGAATCGAAGGAGGTGTAGAATAATAGGCTAAAATGGAGGAGAGAAATAAGATGGAGAAGTAGATGAAGGAAGTGGAGGACAAAAAGATGATAGAGAAGTAGGTCAAAATGGACAAGATAATTAAAATAGAGAAGCACGAGAAAATGGCGATGAGAAAGAAAATGAAGGACATATTATTTAAGTTAATGTAAAAATTGAGAAGAAAAATGAGATGGAGGGAAAGTAGAAGAAGAGAACGGAGGATGGAAATAAATGGAGAAGTTGGACAAGGATAAAATCCGAATGTAACTGAGAAATACATTTTAACAGAAGTAGGAAAGAGGTGTACAGAGAGGAAGAAATAGGCAACGGAACTGTAGAGAGGAAAATGATGGAAGAGAAAGGATAAATAAAAGATAAAGGAACTGTAACTGAGAAAGGGAGTAGACTTTGAGGATAGGGAGAAGAAAGATACGGGAAAAAGATTATGCGCGATAAGGTTGAAAATAGGAGAAAAACGGATGAGAAAAGATCATCGTACAGTAAATGAAGCATCTGTCCAAAGAAAATCTTGCGAAACACAGCAAACAGAAGGTCAACTCAAGTACCACATTGTGACCTAGTTACAAGATGCATTAATTAACAAGCATGTCAAAATTAATTTACGGCTTAATAAAGGTCGAATAATGTGTCCCGGTAATATCTTGAATATTTCCAAGGACGACAAGTTCGCCTAAGAAAGACCCCACGCTCCACATGCATTTTCATAAGTCTTGGTACCTGTATTCTCTTATATTACATATTTATGAATACATTTTATCGTCGTGTATGGCAACTTGCTGTCAATAAAAATGGCACGGATTATTTGTAGGGTAGAACGCTTAACAACTACAAAAAGTCATCGGCTGTCCCAAAATCGTAGGTACTTATTCTCAATTTGTGCAACACTTATTACTCACTTACTTACTTACTGGCTTTTAAGGAACCCGGAGGTTCATTGCCGCCCTCACATAAGCCCGCCATCGGTCCCTATTCTGAGCAAGATTAATCCAGTCTCCACCATCATATCCCACCTCCCTCAAATCTATTTTAATATTATCATCCCATCTACGTCTCGGTCTCCCCAAAGCTCTTTTTCCCTCCGGCCTCCCAACTAACACTCTATATACATTTCTGGATTCGTCCATACGTGCTACATGCCCTGCCCATCTCAAACGTCTGGATTTAATGTTCCTAATTATGTCAGGTAAAGAATACAATGCGTGCAGTTCTGCGTTGTGTAACTTTCTCCATTCTCCTGTAACTTCGTCCCTCTTAGCCCCAATTATTATTATTATTATTATTATTATTATTATTATTATTATTATTATTATATTATTATTATTATTATTATTATTATTATTATTATTGTTAGTATTAATTATCAATATTATTATTAATTGTATTTTTAATTAATAAGTTTATTACTGTCATTACTGAGTGTAATTAGTTACCACTGCCACCGGGTATATACCCATTGCAGTGTGAATACATACATACATACATACATACATACATACATACATACATACATACATATTTTTCTAAGAACCTTATTCTCAGACACCTTTAACCTCTGGTCCTCTCTCAAAGTGAGAGTCCAAGTTTCACAACCATAAAGAACAACCGGTAATATAACTATTTTATAAATTCTGACTTTCAGTTTTTTTGAGAGCAACACTTATTACTATGTTCATAAAAATATATGTAGGATACAGTACAAGGAAGAATAAAGGATAAAACAAGGAGGATAACTGTAGAAGGTGAGAAATGATAGGAGAAATATGAGGATGAAAAAGATGAAGGATATTAATGCAATTAATACGTAAAAGAAGGGATCAGAAAGAAATAATAAAGAATTACAAGAACAGGGCAATGGAAGAGAAAGAAAAAAGAATGGAATTAACACAGCCTAATAAGAGAGGAAATAAAGAATAATATAGGATAAATACTGAAAGAGATGAAGTAATGAAGATTTAAAAGAACAGGACAATAGGAGACAAGAAAAAAGAAGAATGGAATTAATATAATAAGAGAGACAAGGCCGAAAAATAAATATGATAAATATGGAGATGAAGTTAAATTAAATGAATAGAATAAAAGGAGGGAAAAGAGATAAAAACAATAAATGAATAAATGTAAGAAGAGAACTAGAATGAGATAATATAATAAAAATGTATGAGAGAGAAAAAGAAGAATAAATCAAATGTATTCTGTTTAGCCTAACTTCAATTTCGCGCAAGTTGCTTCAAGGATGGGAAGACATGCACTGGCATTAGGGACTGGAATGTTCCGACACTGATTAGTATGAGGGAAGCAGTTCAGAGATGATGAGACGATATATAAATTGTAGGGTGGCGGCGCAACGCACTTAACATACCGTCCAGGAGTTAATAGCTACAACCAGCGCTCTTTTGCAGTTGAAAATACGACCAATCTGTACAGACTGTCAGCGGCGGCTACTTTCACTTTCCTAAGTCCTTCCAGGAATATAAGACGTGAGAGTTGAAAATAAAATTCTAATGTGACTTTTTTTTGGTGCAGAGCTTACAAGCAAAACTTATAAACTCCAAAGCACACTATTTAACTATAGGCCTACTCTGTTTCTTTTGTACAGGAAGAAACTTTGCGCCGTTGCTGAGTTTAAAGCGATGCGCTACTGAAAATAGTCCAATTTTGACAAATTTCTTACTCTCTTTACATACCAGATGCTGGAGAACAGCGCTTACAATCGGTTTATATTCGACCGGTTGTAGATCAACCGGCGAGGTTGGACATTCGTTCGAATATCCGGCCTTGAAGTGGTTGCTCATGGCTAGAGAGAACCACAGATATAGAGGACAGAATACCAGGCGCATTTCACCATGCAGGAACTCTGATGACATTTCGTAACTACACAAATGGAGTAATTGAAGGAAATTTACTTTTCCTAATTAAAAAAGGGTTAGCCTGAAATTTTTACGAATATATTTGGGGCTAAGAGGGATGAAGTTACAGGAGAATGGAGAAAGTTACACAACACAGAACTGCACGCATTGTATTCTTCACCTGATATAATTAGGAACATTGAATCCAGACGTTTGAGATGGGCAGGGCATGTAGCACGTATGGGCGAATTCAGAAATGCATATAGAGTGTTAGTTGGGAGGCTGGAGGGAAAAAGACCTTTGGGGAGGCCGAGATGTAGATGGGAAGATAATATTAAAATAAATTTGAAGGAAGTGGGATATGATGGTAGAGACTGGATTAATCTTGCTCAGGATAGGGACCAATGGCGGCTTATGTGAGAGCGGCAATGAACCTCCGGGTTCCTTAAAAGCCAGTAAGTAGTGAAATGTTGCACTGCTTTGATCTTATGGGATGAACATGTCACTGAAAATACACTTTCTTGACAGCATCTGGATTTCTTTCTCCCCCCCCCCAAAAAAAACTTGGTGCAGTAAGCGATGAAGACGGCGAGAATTTTCATCAAGACATGTCAATCTTCGAAGAGCGCTTCAGTGGAAGGTGGAATGCAAGTATGCTGGCTGAATATTGCTGATCAATCATAAGAGATATTGCAGAAGCTGTTTACAAACGTGAAAGATAAAAAAAATACATTTTAATTTTTTTTTATTTTGGCCAAACAAAGGTTGCATTATGTGCTAGTGTAACAAATTTGTGTAAATAATTGAAGTGCGTGTACCATAATAATGGTATGTGTTAGAAAATTTTGGTTTTCAAAAATGAACTCAGCACCTCTCATTTACTGTAGTTAAAATTACATTGTTTCATCTAAAGGACAGAAACAAAGCTTAAATTTGTTGTCCAGTGTAATCAAAGGATGTGAAATCTGGGGACCTGGCTGGCCTGGCAGTGAACCATTTTGCCTTAGGCCCGGTTTCTTTGTTAAATTATAACAGTATCTTATTCGATTTTAACTGTAAACTTGACAGTTGAAGCATTTCTTCAACTACTGTTAGTACTAACAGGTTGTTAAAATCCATGTTAATTTAACTGCCCAATTCCATGCAGTTAAATCATTTAACTCTCTGTTAGCATAGAAGTATTCAATATGGCTGTGCGTTAGATGCTGAACTTCTATACCTTGAATACTTATAAAATGATATCCGTGAATATATAAACAGAGCGGATGATTTCTGTGATTTGGCAGAACAGAAGTTCATACAAATGTAATTATAGGCTATTTTCTGCCAAGCCTCACTTTTCGCTTTCGACGTAGATCCGTTTGTTTGTTTTTTCTCAATAATTGGTTTATACTGCGAAATTATTTCCAGCAGAAGGCTTCTCTAGAACGATGAGAAGTTAATTTCACGACTTCTTTTTGTTCCAGTGTTTTCCATTTCACAACAGCAATACCAATACGGCTATACGCCGCTCCACGCTATCGTGATACAGACGACGGGAAGAAGCAGAAATCAAATCTGAGAGAATAGAAAGACTTCTATCCTCTCTGAATTAAAACAACTGAAACAAGCGAGAATCGCAATTATCAGAGTTCAGAAAACGGAATTCAGCCTATACTTGGTTATAGGTTATGGCTAAACTCTAAAATCTCCGGTCCTAACAGAGAGTTAATAAACAGTATGTTAAAATGTGAAATGTAAAGTTGATGAAAAGCAATATTTTTAACAGAAATTTATGCTTTTAACTTACAGTTAATTAACGCCATGTATTGTAACAAAGGTTGAAGAAACCGGGCCCTAGTGTGTTAAATGTTCCACCAATAGTCCTAGGATTTGGAATCCTACAATTAGGATAACGAAGGTAATATTCGGCAGCAGCAGCTGTAGCATTTCCCTCACACACATCATAAATAAATACCATATCGGCACATTCCTCAGTTGTAAATTTATACGGCATCTTGAGACAATTAACAAGCTGCTAAATTCACAATGTATGACCACAGTATAAGAAGAATCAGTAGGGACAACTCTTGTCGGCACCTTTGATGTTGTTGGTATTAAATTCAAGCTCAGTAAGGTATAGTTCTCAATGAATCCAACTATGTCGCTAGTATCAAACCACTATCAAAATATTAGTAAAATATTTATTTATTTTATTGGTCAGTAATACGAATAATCTTGTATGTATATTATCTATCATTAGTATTATGTCGCTAGGAAGTCAAAATACTTATATCCATTGTTGACGTTCATGTTCGCACTTCACCGCAACGGACGCCATGATGTATTATGTTGTACTTGGATCAATTTTACCAACATAAGCCTCAAACAGTGACTTGAACGTTAGCGTCAATTAGTGAATATTTTCATGACGATCGCATACGGAAGTAATTATTATTATGGTTATATTGCCATTCCTTTGCCTCATGTCTTTAAATTTATTAAAAGATGGGTAATGAATGTTTTCAGGTAATATTAAATTATGCCAGCCCTGTCGTAGATGGAGATCCATCTGGTGGAGGTTCCAGATAATACACCCGGTTTCGTGACATGCGCACTCAGAATTTGTTCCCACGAAATGGCTTAGGTGTCTTTACTGTATGTTCTCTATACTGTGGTATGACCGTCAACTGAACATGCGAGAAATGACTCTCGATGCACTGCAAAGTAAGCACATGCGCTGACATTTGAGAGCTCTGTTCACATCAACACGTTTAGAAAATCATTTATTATTCCAGAATAATGTGACATAGGAAAAACTTTATTAGAAAAATATGTTGCAAATCACTTCAGGAAATTTCCGTTAGTGGTGGTAAAACTTCGTGAACCACCCTGAATTAAACATGCCAATTTTTATTTCCAAAGGACCTATAGAAAAATGTTGAAATGCAGTAGCGAAAAGTGTACCTCCCTTCTTTAACAGTAAACATTTCCGGCTAGGACAATGTTGTGTGCATTTGAAGACACAGACAATAAAGTTAACCTCTCTTCACAGCTTACTCGGGATTAATTCTGACTTGGGGTAGGTCTGGCCTGGGGTCAAGCTCGAAGCCTGAAGCCTATCGGTGTTCCTCGAACCGGCCGGACACTGACCCTTGGCACACATCCCACAGTGAAACCTGTTCAGCCTACGGCGGCATACACTTGGACAAGGCTGACTGACTAGCACTGGCTGCTCCTCACATTCCGAACAACGAGCACAGGTGGAGCCCAAACAACCGTGAAACTTTAAGACAGACGATTATTTTACATGGAGCGTTCAGTAAAATACCTAAGGACTTCGTACAGAATTTCCTTTGTATTTTTAAAATATCATTAAGTAGTCTACCAAACTACATTATACCGGGTCTTTCATAAGTCCGTCAAATATTTTAGAAATTCACCACAAATAAACTACGCAACGGATACCACATTTTATTACACAGAAATGTAGGTAGCCTACACCTTCCAAGTTTTTTTTATACATCTGACAAATCCTCAATGTGTCCTTCCTTGCTGATACGGTCGACATCTAGCCGATATTCCATTTCATCCCACACGAGTGTCAGCATATTACGATCGGTCAGAGTCATAGACGCGGTGATACGGTCGCGAGGAGTGGGAGTACAAAAAATGTCCTCCACAAATCTCCACAAGAAAAAATCGCAAGATGTTAAATCCGGTAACCTGGGTGGCCACCGTACTAAGGCATAATCTTTTTTGTCCACAGCGTCCTATTCAACGTTGTGATAAATTTGTCATGCGATAGCCTCGTACGTCATTGTGAAAATGAGCCGGACAGCCGTCCTGTTGAAAAATGTAATTATCACAGGCTTTTCCCTAACAAAACAAATTCACTACTACTCCTCTTAGCGGCAAACTACGACAACTATGCGATATAGGTTTTTTCCTAGCAAAACTTTGAGTGTTTCTCGTTCTATCCCTATAATAATTACAATTATCCGTTGCTTAGTTTATTTGTGATGAATTTATAAAAAGTTTTCACGGACTTGTGAAGGAGCGTGAATAATAGTGATGAATTCAGGGACGGCCCGGGGCGGAATTTTCCTCCCAGATTTCAGGATTTCCCCCTTGCAGGTTTGCGACTATTTATAAAAAAAAACTTAAAAGAAAAATGATTTATACAATTCTACATGACTTTTCACAAACTAAAATAAATTCTGTTGTTTGCTTGAAGGTTGGTGATCTACCGGTCGACCTTGATTGGTTGAAATTTAAACCATCTGCATTTTCAGTCTTGATTGTTACAGTTAAGAAGCCAGACGTCCTGTATTTTTATTAGCGCAGTTTTCAGTATTACCAGATATAATAATGTTGTTTAATATATAGTTATAACATAAATATTTCAGTGTACGAGAATATATAAAACAGTTGTTATATTACCGGTTGTTCTGTATGTTGGACTCTCACTTTGAGAGAGGAACAGAGGTTAAGGGAATTCGAGAATAAGGACCTTAGGAAAATATTTAGGGCTGAGAGGGATGAAGTTACAAGAGAAACTTACACAATGCAGAACTGCACGTATTGTATTCTTCACTTGACATAATTAGGAACATTAAATCCAGACATCTGAGATGGGCAAGGCATGTAGCACGTATGGGTGAATCCAGAAATGCATATAGAATGTTAGTTGTGAGGCCGTATGGAAAAAAAATCTTTGGAGAGACCGAGACGTAGATGGGATGATAATATTAAAATGAATTTGAGGGAGGTGGAATATGATGACAGAGACTGGATTAATCTTGCACAGGTTAGGGACTGATGGCGGGCTTATGCGAGGGCGGCAATGAACCTCCGGGTTCCTTAAAAGCCGTAAGTAAGTAAGTAATATATCTGAAGTCAGCCTGCAGTTTCAAACTGCTCTCATGCTCGTAGCGATGGGAGGTGGCGTAATTGGTTCATGGCCTGACTAATGACATTAGCATTCAGCTGTGGCACATAGTGTTGTTACATTAAGCATTTGAATTTCTGGCACTTTTTGTCTCACTACGGATCCCGGTACGGCTGACCATACTCCGTGCGGAAAAAGACTTGTTCTCTGTTAAAAAGAAAAACTTCAGCGAGTGAACTTTTGGAATTTAAAATCTTAAAATCGTCGAGGAACAGTGGCGCCCATATTTCCAGGTCCTTGTACCTCAGTTCGTGGAAAGAATTTGCTTTGCATAACAGACGGAGCTTGAGGCATGCAAGCCAAATTAAAATTTTAGCTGGTGTTCACATCGGATTTGACAAGCCGTGTCATGGAAGAGGATGTCTCCAGATAACACCGTTTAGAACGTCACTCAAATCGATAGAACAAAACGCACGTACATGTTCTTGTATCACGCGAATTATCAGCAGAAATGGTTGTCAAGTTATGTGCCTAAGAACAAAATGGCAGTTATATAGGCCTACATGCGCGTGTGGGAGTCTCATTGTTTGCTCTGCTTACGACACAGCAGACATTCCCAAGCACATGAGGACTATGCAACGCTAGAGCTGATTCACAATGAAGGAAGTGTTTTTCTTGTGTAACACTTGGAGCTAGTATGACACTCGAAATCCAACGTCATAGCCCAGAGATAATAAACTGGATCCTATATCTCGGGTACGGGTTCTAACGCTATTCACTTGTATTGATTACTATGGGTTTCTTCCGAAGTTTTCCCACTGTAAGGCGAACGTTAGGTAACCTCATAGCAAAAATACTATCATCTCGTTGTCACAAGTTCCACCAAAAGACAGATTCATAATGGCCGCAATAACTGAGGTTCCCGAATAGATTTTAAATAATAATAATAATAATAATAATAATAATAATAATAATAATAATAATAATAATAATAATAATAAAGGTAAAGGTGTCTCCTTTATTGGAGACATATCCTTCGAAGAGGTGGAAAAATTAAAATATATTGCAGCAACAGTAACAAATATAAATGACACTCGGGAGGAAATTAAATATGGGAAATGCCTGTTATTATTCGGTTGAGAAGCTTTTGTCAACTAGTCTGCTGTCAAAAAATCTGAAAGTTACTATTTATAAAACAGTTATATTACCGGTTGTTCTTTATGGCTGTGAAACTTGGACTCTCACTTTGAGAGAGGAACAGAGATTAAGGGTGTTTGAGAATAAGGTTCTTAGGAAAATATTTGGGGCTAAGAGGGATGAAGTTACAAGGGAATGGAGAAAGTTACACAACGCAGAACTGCACGCATTGTATTCTTCACCTGACATAATTAGGAACATTAAGTCCAGACATTTGAGATGGGCAGGGCATGTAGCACTTATGGGCGAATCCAGAAATGGATATAGAATGTTATTTGGGAGGCCGGAGGGAAAAAGACCTTTGGGGAGGCCGAGACGTAGATGGGAAGATAATATTAAAATGGATTTGAGGGAGGTGGGGTATGATAGTAGAGACTGGATTAATCTTGCTCAGGATAGGGACCGATAGCGGGCTTAGGTGAGGGCGGCAATGAACCTCCGGGTTCCTTAAAAGCCAGTAAGTAAGTAAGTAAGTAAGTAAGTAAGTAAAGGTGTCTCCTTTACATGCCATGAAGGCACTTGGTAGGCATGGAGGTAGAGTTCCATGCTTTCCATGACCTCGGCACTAGAATGTGATGGTGTGGTCGGCACCACGCTCTGACCGCCTTTTACCCCCGGGAAAGACCCGGTACTCAATTTTATAGGAGGCTGAGTGAATCTCGGAGCCATTCTGGAAGTTTGGCAACGAGAAAATTCCGTCACCATTCTGGAACGAACTCCGGACCTTCCAGTCCGTAGCCAGCTGCTCTACCTCGTTACCCGGTCGTCAATAATAATAATAATAATAATAATAATAATAATAATAATAATAATAATAATAATAATAATGCTGCCAGAAGTCAAAAGGAGGATAGCAATCGCAAAGGAAACTTGTGATAGACCTCTGGAAAAGAAGTAATTAAGTTCTTTGTGTGAAATGTGGCATTGTATGGCGCTGAAACATAGAAGCATTTGAAATGTGGGTCTAGACAAGAATGGAACTGTGAAATGGATTGACAGAATATGAAATGAAGCTGTGTTGGAAAGAGTGGGTGAAGAAAGAATGATGCTGAAACTGATCAGGAAGAGAAAAGGAATTGGCTGGGTCACTGATTGAGAAGAAACTGCCTACTGAAGGATGCACTGGAACGAATGGTGAACGGGAAAAGAGTTCGGAGCAAAAGGAGATATCAGATGATAGACATTAACATTTATGGATCATGTGCGGAGACTAAGAGGAAGGCAGAAAATAGGGAAGATTGGAGAAAGATGAGCCATTTGGTAGAACACTATGTATGTGTATGTATATAATCGATTAGTGAAGAGCAGGAACATTTTAAGTAAAACAAAAATGCCCATTTACTCGTATAAGTCATTGGTACAAAGTGTTACGTTATAATAATAATAATAATAATAATAATAATAATAATAATAATAATGGTAATAATAATAATAATAATAATAATAATAATAATAATGATTTATTTTAGCTGGCAGAGTTAAGGCAGTAAGGCCTTCTCTTCCACTCAACCAGCAAAAAGAATACATACATACATACATACATACATACATACATACATACATACATACATACATACATACATACATACATACAGCTATCTCGATTTCAACGAGGAAATTAACAGAGATCTAACTAAACTAGAGGAAATTACCCAAGTAGCTAAAGGGAAGGGTTTAATACTGGCCATGGATAGCAATGCAAGGTCCAGGGTTTGGAATGACAAAATAACAAACAAGAGAGGGGAAATGCTCGAAGAATTTATAATAAGCAACAATCTTCATATTATAAACAACAACAAAGAAATCACTACTTTCGAGTCACCTACAGGTTCCAGCAACGTGGATTTAACAGTAACAAATAACAATATACTTAAACTTATAAATAACTGGAGTTGCGTAAACGAGGAAAACTGTTCTGCCCACAGGACGATTACATTCAGCATAGAATACAGAAACGACCAAGTCAAATCGTATAACTTCCTTGGGACACGATACGTAGTCCAGGCAGATAATTACAAGGAATTTAATAACAACTTTACAGAAGAGGTTAAAGTGAAATTTGGAGTACAGAATGCAAGCAACGAGATGAGGAAGCTGGATGAAATTCTCCAAGACATAGCATCTGTCGAAACGGATATTGAGATACTGGTAGAAAAATTTGAAGGAGCTATAACTGCAGCATGTAACAAATCTTTTAGGATCTGCAAACCTGCAACTAAAGTAAAGGACCACAAACCAGTTCCATGGTGGTCACAGAGTTGACGATCATGAGGAAGAAGACCACAGCTATGAGAAGAAGATATCAGAAAGTTAAAAGCAATGAAAACGATAGGGAACTGCGGAAGCAACAGTACATCCAAGAGAAGAGAAGATATGAATCATCAATTAAAAGAGCCAAGTATGAGTCCTGGAGACAATATTGCAACGTTACCACGTCAGCCAATCCTTGGAACGCAGTCTACAGGCTTGCGTCTGGGAAGATGCCACAAAACTGCACCCTATCGACCATAAGGAAACCCGATGGTCAGTACACCAGAGACTTGGCTGAGACTCTGAACTTCATGATGGAATCATTTGCGCCGGTTGATGAAGAAAAAGAGGATAATGAATATCACAGACAAATTAGACATGAAGTAACGAAAGAACTAGATACACAGGATGACATTCCATTTACAAGAGAAGAAGTAGAATCAGTATTAGAAAATATGGACACAAACAAAGCTCCAGGTGATAATGGAATCACAGCAGAGATCCTTCGCCTAGTGTTCAGACTAGTGCCGAGACTCACCACAGCTATATATAACGGGTGTCTAAGGAGAAGCTGTTTCCCCAGTGGATGGAAACATGCAACAATTGTACCGATAATTAAACCGGGCAAAGAAAACTGTGACGGTGTAAGTAAATATAGGCCTATCAGCCTACTCAACGTAGCAGCCAAGGTGTTAGAGAAGCTTCTAATACAACGGATAATGCATCGCATACATAAGAATAATCTTATGAATAACAATCAATTTGGATTCACACCACAAACCAGCACCGTTAATGCCGCGATGTACCTGAAAGAATTAATCCTAGAAACCCTAACCCAAGGTCAGATGGCTGTCCTTATCAGCCTAGATGTCAAAGGAGCATTTGACGCCGCATGGTGGCCCAGCATTCTGACTTCATTAAGAGACTTCAAATGCCCAAGGAATCTCTACGATCTTTCCAGAAGCTACTTCAGTGAAAGGAGCGCTACAATATCAGCAAGCTGTCTATCCATAAACAGAACTATCAGCAAAGGTTGTCCACAAGGTTCCTGCAGCGGACCGGGCTTCTGGAACATACAATATAATTCACTTCTGAATCTGAAATATAATAAGAACACAAAGGTTATTGCATTTGCGGACGATGTAATGTTGGTTATTAAAGGAAGCTGCGCTCTAGAACTAGAAAATTACGCCAATATCGAACTCCAGAAAGTATCAAGCTGGGCTCGAGAAAACAAAATCACCTTCAATGAGCAGAAATCAAAACTGCTAGTAATATCGAAAAGAAGACCAGTGATTGAACGAGATCTCAAGATATACCTCAACAATAAACAGTTACAGCAGACAGAAAGCTTAAAGTACTTGGGCATAATTTTTGACAAAAAATTTAACTTCACACAGCATATAGAATACGTCAGCCAAAAATGCATTAACCATATTCACGCACTATCCAAATCTGCTAAAATAAACTGGGGCTTAAATAGTGATGTTATGAGAATAATATACAAAGGAGCCATACTGCCGATTTTGACATATGGGGCACCAGTGTGGGTTGAAGCCATCAACAGAAGACACAACAAACTGAAACTACAAAGAGTCCAGAGACTTATAAATATAAAAATAGCAAAGGCCTTTCGAACCACGTCATCCGAAGCACTATGCATCCTAACAAAAAACATACCCATAGGTATAGAAATTCAGAAGCTGGCGACAGCATATGAAAGCACGAAAAGGATCCAGGAGGGAATTAAAATTGACACAGTATAGCATTACACAACATGGCCGCATCCAGCAGATAAAATCCTGATTAAAGAAAAATCAAGTGATCAAACTTACAAAGTAGATATCTACACCGATGGCAGCAAGGGAGACTCGGGAGTTGGCTCAGGTGTCGCCATATTCATTGATCAAGAATTAGTCCATGAGCTGCAATATAAACTCCACAGGCGGTGCTCGAACAACCAAGCGGAACAGTACGCCATTCTCAAAGCACTAGAACAACTCGAAATACTCCAACAACTAAACGATGTTCGAAAATCAGCAGCCATTCATACCGACAGCAGAATCACACTCGATTCGTTACGAAATTTCAATAACCATCACCACTTCATAGAACATATTAGAAAACAGATAAGAAAGCTGGAAACATTAAACTGGACTATTCACTTCGCATGGGTCAAGGCGCACGTTGGACTTGCGGGGAACGAGCTGGCCGACCACTTGGCAAAGCAGGCAGCACGTAACAACGAGATACCAGTGAGCTTCGAGAGGATACCAGTCAGCGACATCATGCGGGAACTTCAGGAAGAAAGTGTGGTTAAGTGGGAAAGTGAGTGGCAAAACACGAAAAATGGTGCAGTGACAAAATCGTTTTTCCCCAGTGTAAAAGAGAGGTTACGCGTTAACATTCCACTGAATGGAAAGGTCACAACTTTTCTAACTGGACATGGAAAAACCGGTGCTTACTTATATAGATTCAAGCTGAAGGACAACCCGTCGTGTACGTGTGGAGCAGAGGAACAGACCGTCGACCACCTCCTTTTCGAGTGCCCGAAATTGGACAAAGAAAGACTAGCGTTCCAGCGGGAAATGTTAAGGAAAACTGGCAAGTGGACTTTCATAAAGCTTAAAATAATGCAAGAACATGCGCATACATTCACAAACTATGTCAATGTTATAAATTTAGACGAGTAAACGTAGGATAATTTAATCTAGGATAGATAAGAGTAGGCAATAGATATAATGAAAGACTCAAATTTTCACAACAGAATAACAGACCTACATACGCTTAGAGTGTGACAGAAACGAGACATAATGTGTTATATTGTAAACATACAGGCAGCAAGGCATGTAGTATTACCTTTATTGTAATGGGACATGCCGTTCAACTAATATTAAAAAAAAAAAAAAAATACATACATACATACATACATACATACATACATACATACATACATACATACATACATACATACATACATACATACATACATACATACATACATACATACAGTATGTATCAACTTACAAAGAATTCAACAATTTGATTTAGATAAGAGTTACATGTATACAAGAGTTATTTACGAATTAAACAACAAAATACTATGAACTATTAATTAAACACTGAAATAAACTGGGTAGCAGAATTAAACTAAAATACATAGAATGTTAATATATTTCAAATAATGTTAGATAATAGAAAGAGATTATTATGAGACAATTTTGAAAATACAGCACTATCAGGATGCATGTCTAAAGGAAGGAGTAATAATGTAGACAGTGATAGTTTAAGTCAGTATGATTGGAGTGAAATGCTAAGAAGGTTATCTTTTAAGCTGTTTTTAAAAGTGTTTATTGTCTTGCAGCCCCTAATACTTTGTGACAAGGAATTCCATTGTCGCGAGGTGGATACTGTAAAAGATGATGAATAACGAGATGTTCTATGAAGAGGTATACTTAGCGCGCCACAGATAAGTGATCTGGTATTTACGTCGTGGTTAGAGTATAGATAAGAGAAACGAGACGAAATGTAATTTGGTGTTGAAGTGTGCAGAATTCGAAAGAGCAATGACAAGGAGTGTAAAGTTCTACGTTATACGGAGAGGACATTAGAATACACGAAAACAAATTATTGGCTACTGAACTGAACTTTTGGAGGGGAGCAGCGAGAAAATCAAGAAGGGAAAGAATTAAAAATCAGAGAATTAGACAAATTATGGAGGGAGAAAAGAATGTTCCTGGAGTTAATGAAGAGAAAAGATTAAAATGGTTTGGACACGTGAAGAGGATGAAAAATGGAAGAATATCGTAGATGATGCTGGAGCGGACTGCGCAGGGAAGGAGAAGAAGAAGAAAACCAAGAGAATAGAGGATGGATGGCGTCAGAAGGAAAGGCCTAAGAGATCTTACTTTGTTGAGGATACAGATTTGTGGAGGAGCAAAATTTCTTTGGATGGAGGATGACTACTGTATTGTAGGAAAATTCTAATAACATTATTATTATTATTATTATTATTATTATTATTATTATTATTAATTTATTTTATTTTTTCCCCAGATATCTGAATAATAGCATTCGCAATGCTTAACCAACTGCAGTCGCGAAACCAATCCAAGGACAATCGCGGTTAAGGAAGCATCACCTGCAGTGAAGCTGTCAGCGTTACGTAAAGAAACGAAGCGGATCAGCATTGCTAACCCCAGAGCCGTGCCGATCTGGTATGATGCCAGGAAATGGATCTCTTCAGTGGAGGAGTGAATTACGCATCCATACTAAACATCTTCCGTGGCTTATCGGAGATGTTGCTGGCTGCTGAACCACAAGAGCTGAGCATGGAATTGTACAGTCAGTGTCGCCACTTTTAGTACAATTTTAAACGGTCTGTACGCTGATACGTACGGTTGATTTTTGTTCGTACAATTTGACATAATTTGGTACAATTTGTACTTCTTTATAATATGAAAACTGAGAATTTTACATAAGTTTTATGAGGTACCAATGTTAAATTAAATCAAGCGAATTGGCTCAGACCGTTGCTTTCGAGACTCGCATTCGGGAGGTCTCGGGTTCAAACCCCTTGACCGGTCAATCTGACTGGGGTCTTTCGTGGTTTTTCACAGTCACAAAGGCAAATACCGGATTGGAAATTTACATATCATGATTCATTACCAATATTATAAACATTAATCAAAATCTATAATCAGATCCTAAACACGCGATATGACCACAGATGTTAAAGCGTGTATAAATATACTTAAAAAAGGAAGTTAAATTAATAGTACAGACAACATCTATTGTCAATAATCAATAACAATTTTAGTCAGCTTAAAATTAAATATAATAATTGGGGATATCTCACTTGACGATATGTGTCAGAGGAATAACAATTGAATAGGTGAATAGAAAAAGAGTTCATCTACAAAATTAAGTGTTCAGGAGAGGAAAAACTGAATATAATTCGTATTATTTCCTTTGCATCAGCTTAACTTTCTTCAAACTGTGAAAGGCTTGAAGTCGACTTAGTCTCTCTTCTCGTCAGTGTGTGCGACTCATGATGGACTGTATTTTATTGCATTCTCAGAAAAAGTGTAGATGGGCCCTTTTCCTACTCGACAATTCAATTGTTTGTATACATCTGAAGTCTGATTACTAATCAGTGATTAGTGTATCGTAATATGTTACTAGTTTACGATTTATGCAATGGAGAAGGAAAGAAACTGGCCACCCTAACCCGTTATCTTCTGTCTCAGTTGCCTCATAAGTGATGCTGTATTGGTGTCACTTATATGGTAAGTCATAGAGATTGATATTTTAAAACCTGATATAAGTATATATGTATATTGGCTTATTTGAAAATCAACATGAATTGTAAATTAAGTCACTTGTGAGCCTGTCTTAGGACAGTTGACTACACAACAAACAACTGGAGATATAAATTGATTGTTTTTAAAATTAAGTTTTCCTTTTCCTTCACTGCTCCTTTCCTTAATAGAAGTCACAGAAATCGTAGTGCAGAATTACTAGGATTTGCACTAAGGTGGGTAGGTAAAGTAGGTAGATAACAGGCACTAGAATAAGGTGGTATGGTCGGCACCACGCTTCGACCGCCTTTTTACCTCCGGCAAAGACCCGATACTCAATTTGATTTCGGGGTCGTTCTGGAAGTGAAACGAATAATTGCTATGGCAACTGACTTGCTCGACCGCCAACCTGGGATGAGGGCGGACAAAAAAGAAATGTTTATAGTGAGGAAAGTTGGGTAGCCTTGTGAACTGGTAGCCTTGCAGTGTTTACATTGAGTGAGTGATTTCTGAACCCGCACTGAACTGGAACAAGGCCTCTGAATCAAGAATAGCTCTCCAGGGCGATGTCAACCTTCCGTATAGTAGTGACCTACTTTCAACCACAGACAGACCTATGGATTACGGTCATTGGACTTTCCTGGTTGATTCGTCCAGTGTCAAGTGACGGGAAGCGTGCGGTGTTGTGAAGGAACGTGCACGATTAGAACTCAATACAGTACCATCAGTCAATTGGAGACCTAGGTGTGAATGCAAGCTAACTGAATGATGGCTAAAGTTTTATTTTGTTAGGGCGGGTGATGTCGATCATAAAACCAAAACCATCGATGTGAATCATTTTACCATCTTCCAGGTGGCCATAGGAATTACATAATGTTGGTAATAATGAAGCAAGACGGAGTTCCTGGAGGGAAGAGAGTAGTGAATGGAGTATGGAAGATAATGAAGAGGACAAAAGGTAGACAGACAAAAAAGCATTGAAGAGTGTGATTCCAAAACGCGTGTGATTCCTACTAAGAAACTAAGAGGTGAACTTAAACTAAGAGGATTCAATCCGGCATCGGAACTGGAATCCGGTGTGGCTTACAAGGAGAGGACACGCTCTGCATATCACCGAATTAAATAAGATTGTGTGAGATGAAAGTACAAGACGTACTGTTTAAAGTCATACCTGGTATGGGTGGCCAATGAACCCTCGTTTTGGAAATATTGGCTATTGTTTGTGACATACTTCCGTTAGGTGCCTAATAGGGAAGCATTACACTGTGTAACAGCGTAGCTCATATGGTTGGAGTTGTCATCCAGGCAACCTGAGTTCGAATCCTAATGCCTTATCAATTTTAAAGCTTGATATTATTATTATTATTATTATTATTATTATTATTATTATTATTATTATTATTATTATTATTATTTATTTCTATTTTTCTTTAATTCACTTTCAGTTGTCAACTCCTATAATCAAAGCCATGTTGAAATATGCGTGGTATGCATCAAAATTAATAAACGAACGAGAAGTGTTTGTGAATATCTGTTTCGCAGTAGAAGTGCAGAAAAATGTGTGTGACTGTGGACAACCGTCTTTCATTTGCTGTGCATGGTGCAGGAAATATGTATGTTTTGTGTGTTTTTATGACATTTATCATAATGAATGGGGACAAAATGAAGTGGAATAGCTGCTACAGAAACAGAACAGACACCAGTGACACATCTTACCTGCCTACATGAGCAATATTTCATTGTTTATCCTTTACAATACAATGTTAGTTAATTATAATTTGTTTAAAACATGATAAAGCGTTCAATACATTGAGAAATGTGATATATGTAAATAGATAGCTGTGATGACAATATTAATCATAAAAATATAGGACCAGTTAAGATTCGAACTCAAGTTGCCTGGATAACAACTCAGCATCCAACCGTATGAGCTACGCTATTACACAGTCTAATGCTTCCCTATTAGGCACCTAACGGAAGTATGTCACAAACAATAGCCAATATTTCCAAAACGAGGGGTTATTGGTCACCCATACCAGGTATGACTTTAAACAGTACGTCTTGTACTTTCATCTCACACAATCTTATTTCATTTGGTGATATAAAGAGCGTGTCCTCTCCTTGTTGGTGGATAAAGCATCAGCACGTAGAGCTGAAAACCCGGGTTCGAGTCGCGGTGCCGGAGAGAATTTTTCTCCACTCCACCCATCCTTCATCATATGACAATGCAGAATTCCTGCACGAAATATCATATGTGCTTCGGTATATCTTAATAATATTTTAATAATAAATTAAAATTAAAATTAAAATAATATTTTAATAATATTTTAGACAAGGATTGGTGTTGTTTCGGAAGAAAAGAAGCTTAAAATATAGGCCTAATGATAGAGGGCTCAAACACAATCATATACAGAGTGAAAGTAAAATAACCCTGCAGATTTTCAGAGCGAATAGCTTATGTTGTATGTAACAAAAAAGTGTAATACCATATTGGTGGAAAGTCTACAGTTTTCTGAGAAAACTCCCCTCCCCCAAATGTTTAACATCCTCTTATTCAGTAACTATTGCGAGTAGGATCGTGATTTTTGTTCATATCGATAGGAAATCTGCCTCTGGCATATTTCAATAGCGTGGACGGTTTTCGTGTAAATTTAATTTCAAAATCGCTAATTTGAAGCCAATGACCGATACGACAAGCTTGCAACGTGTAGCCAGAAAGATACACAGAAGGCAGTTCACTAAGGTAGATAGCCCGTTAACCTCTTACATCTGTATTACGAGAAAAAAGAGCAGTGGTGTAAAAAGGGGGAACAGAAAGGAGTATAAAAAAAATTGGAACTAAAAGGAGATGAATGATAAATAGCAGAAGGAAAGAAATAAAATGTTAAAATGTAAATTCAGAATAAGCATGAGTGGAACAAAATAAAACATGTGACATGAAAAGGACTTGAGAAGGAGAACGAAAGAGAGAATATGCATACAAATGTGAAGGGTCACAATAAAATTAGAAAGACAAAGAATGTGGGAGACGAAAAGAATAAATGAAGTACAGGGACATCATTTTATTTCTACTAAAATTTCTAATATTAACCTGGCTATACCTTTGGATCAACGATTAAGACCCTGAAACGCCGTTTGCTACCCCCTTCCACGATTAGAGTTCGATGATACTGGCGTAATATGCAAACAAATCACTATACTACGTATAGGAGGGAAGAAAAATAGTTCATCCATTTATGTAAACTAGGAAATATCGCGATTTTGAGTTTGATAATTTTCATTAGGTTTTTGCTTAACCAAAATACAGTACTGTATTAACAATAAGTGTTTTTACTCACGAACTGAGCTATCCATGCGAACGTATTCATTATGCAGTGTATATTATACTGTCTACAGCACATTAGCGTACAATATAGAGAATGAAGTTAAATTGAAAAATAATCATATTTTGGATATTTAAACACATTTTTGAAAATGGTGGCCGTTCATTTCGATACAGGCTTCAGTTCTTTTGTGCATATTATCGCACTATAGAGTATTGTACCTAATTCCAATTACCAGGTTCATACTTCGTATCAGTAACTCATGTTGAAATAATTCTGTGCCTACTCTATAAAAGAGATCTTACGTACTGTAAATTCAATCTTCACTTCTGCCCGATCCGAAAAGATAAAATTACTCAGACATGCTATCTACTGTCCGTCCAAGTGGTTACGTCGCAGCGTCGTAGAAAGGAAGGAAATCACGTGACAGTTAATTACTTAACGAGGCCCTTTTATTTAAGTTATTTTAAACAGTTGTATAATATTACGTAGACGTCCAATTCCTAACAGAAATTAATGTTCCCAGAAAAGAGTTAAGACAGCCCAGCCACTAGCATTTACAGAGAGGCGAATAGAAGCAGGTGGGCGAAACCGGGAGGCGACGTAGGCAAATGGAAAATGATGCAATATTGAAAGCTCTTTCGTCACTGGAAAACGCGAACATATTTTTGGAACGTACTGTTTAGTATGACCGTAAGGCTACTATGACTGTATATACGGTCTTGGATCTGTGTGAAGGACGGTTGAGCTTCATTAGCAGAAGGGGTGGGAGTGAAGTACACTGAAAAATTCAGATACAATAAAAATTGAAGTAAAAATAAAATGATGTCCCTGTATATGGCGGGTCACAAGAAGAGAATTACAAATATTGATAAGAAGATAAGAAGGCCTAGCGCAAGAAAAGAAGAGGATAAGAACAAGAAGAGGGCCAATATTACGGAAAATGACAAGAATGGAAAAGACGTGTAGGAGGAAGCCAAAGTAGGCTATTGGGGAGCAGAACTTAGCAGATGGATGAAACCAAGAACTTCTTAACTACAGTACAACACAGATAGGCCTACTTGTGTATAATTTCTGACGTGATGACGTGATCCAGGCGAGACAATAAACAGCTCGAGGCGTAAAGACAGGCAGCTGGAGTATTTACTGGCGTGCTAATTCCATTCTTCCGGTTCACGGCGGAGCACTGACCCTCCAATATGAAGAATGTTAACCTTCGGGAAGGCACAGTGGGCCGTTATTGATCAAGGAATGCAATAAAAGCCACTCACGGAACATCACCTCCAGCGCTGCATGTTATTATTGGAGGTCTACCGCCCTGAGGGCTGTTAGAAATGCGACGTCCTTGTCTTGGCCGGCTGAAGATGCTCCAGGCAGTTTTCGTCGCTACGCAACAAGAGGTGCCGCGTGCAAAACATTTCATGCGTTCGCTATACAATTGCCGATTTCAGGCGAGTCGTATATTCTCTCTCGTATTATGAATAGCGGCGGAGAATGAGGAGTAAGGGACGAAGACTCTGAAATGTACATCCTTCCTTTCTTTAGTATTAGTACTTAGTACTTATTTATTTAACCTGGTAGAGATAAGGCCGTCAGGCCTTCTCTGCCCCTCTACCAGAGGATTGCAACTATAATATGAACAATAAAATTACAATTAACATTAAATTTACAATTAAAATTACAATAAAAATTAAAGTACGACAAGATTACCTGGTTAATGAAAGCTAGACATTTTATCATAGAAGTTAAGAACAAAGAATATTTTTGTATTTACTGAATTACAAATTAAACCTACAATAACAAAAATCTATAGTAATGAAATTACCGAATATTGAAATATTTTGTGTTAGATTAAGAGAACTATTTACAAGAAACCATGTCTGAACGAGTCTCAATTACTGGCCAAGTGCCTAGTAAGTTTGCGTTTGAATTCAATTTTATTTCGACAGTCCCTGATGCTAGCAGGTAACGAATTCCAGAGTCTTGGCAGGGCTATTGTGAAAGAGGATGAGTATGAGGAGGTGCGATGGGATGGTATTGTTAGTATTGTTTCATGACGAGAGCGTGTGTTCAGATTGTGGTGGGAAGAAAGGTAAGTGAAGCGAGACGACAGGTACGAAGGAATAGAAGAGTTCAAGATCTCGAAGAGAAGAAGTGAATGTAAATTTATTTTCTTATCTAGTTTAAGCCAACCTTTTGTTTCCAGGGATGTTCTTTACTTGTTGAAGCACTTCGTGATAGTCTATAATTTTGAGCTGTTATTTAAAAACATGCAACTAATATTCTTTTTTAGATAATTCGATTTTTATTAGAATCTGACTATGAAACGAGCGGACCCGGGCTCAAATCCTGGTTGGGACAAGTTACCTGGTTGAGGTTTTTTTCAGGGTTTTCTCTCTTAAAAGCAAATACTGGGTAACTTTCGGCCCTGGACCCTGGACTCATTTCGCTGGCATTATCACCTTCATCTCATTCAGGCGCTAGATAACCACAGCAGTTGAAAAAGCATCGTAAAATAACCAATTAAAAATGCGTCATTCATTCTTGCAAATACATTCAAAGAAATGCTCAGTGTCGCAGGCGATTGCTGTATTCAATAACCTTTAAAAGCTTTCAATTAGCTATTCCATCTTAGATTTCGTAACAGCGTTTTACAACTACAGCAGGATATGCTGCAAGAGTCATCGACAAACAGAACCTGAGACTCACTCACATTACTTAATGCAGATTACTTTAATAACAGTTATTGCAGCCAGCTATCAGCCATTTAAATTAATTTCGCAAGCAGCAAAGCTTTGCGCTGTACCACGTTCTTTTAATAAACCGTGTTTCTTCGTGACCAACAAGGCCCAAACCCGTGCTGGAAACTCGAAGTAAATAAGCCTCGGTACGACGTCGGCAGCTACGGGCCGCATGGTTTGTAAGTCTGCAGCTAGCATGGCTTTTGTGGCCAGAGGTCGAACTAGTATCGTCACGGGGAACTTTCGCAAAGGCGGCTCGTGATGTTTAATTATGGCTGATTTGTACCTGGGACATCATTTTATTTTTACTTCAATTTTTATTGTACCCGAGTTTTTTAATGTACTTCACTACCACCCCTTCTACTAATGAAGTTCAACCGTCCTCCACACAGATCCAAGACCGCATATACAGTCATAGTAGCCTTACGGACACAGTAAACAGTACGTTCCAAAAATATCTTCGCGTTTTCCAGTGACGAAAGAGTTTTCAATATCCAATCATTTTCGCACAGGTACTGTCGTCCATTTGCCTACGTCGCATCCCGGTTTCCCCCACCTGCTTCTATTTGCCTCTTTTTAAAGGCTAGTGGTTGGGCTGTCTTAGCTCTTTTCTGAGAACATTAATTTCTGTTAGGAATTGGACGTCTACGTAATATTATACCCATACAATTGTTTAAAATAACTTAAATAAAAGGGCCTCGTTAAGTAATTAACTGTCACGTGATTTTCTCCCTTTCTACGACCCTGCGACATAACCATTTGGACGGACAGTAGAGCACTTCTGAGTAATTTTATCTTTTCGGATCGGGCAGAAGTGAAGATTGAACAATTTACAGTACATAAGGTACTCTTTTATAGAGTAGGTACAGATTTATTTCAACATGAGTTACTAGTACGAAGGACGAAACTGGTAATTGGAATTAGGTACAATAGTCTATAGTGCGATAATATGCACAAAAGAACTGAAGCCTGTACCGAAATGAAAGGCCACCATTTTCAAAAATGTGTTTAAATATCCCTATTATGATTATTTTTCAATTTAACTTCATTCTCTATAGCAGCCGTGGCGAAAATGCCATCGTGCGCCGAGCCATTGTGTAAGCTGCAACGTGCATAGCACCTATGGAGGGAGGCGGACACCCGAAGGGGAAGTGAAGCAACTGTCTGACTTATTAACGGTTTTTCATTTTCCTTACGTCAAGCACTTAAATAAAATTATATACAGTACAAGGCTACAAACTAATGTTTAGTACGTGTAACGAAGAAAGAAATGAACAATGAATGAACAATATCACAGCCTAAAATTAACTGTCTTCAGAATGTCTCTGCGACAAAATTTCAAAATTAGGAATTATGTCACTTACTGCCATTCGTAGTTGATCACGAAGGTATTTGTCTGTCAGTCGTGATCTAAATTTGATTTTTACTATTTTAATTGTTGAAAATAATTTTTCACAAACGTAAGTTGTAGCGAACATGGCTTCAACAGAGCAAGCGAAAGAACGAAGCTTCAAATATTTATTTTTTGCCAAAGATTTGAAAAGTTCAACATTTGTCAAGTCCTTACATCTAGCTTTCATTTGACATTACATTGTAAATCCGTGAGTTTAAATTGAAGATCTAACCGCATTATTCGTACATCTGCTGAAAAAGGATCGGCGTACAGAGATAATAATAATAATAATAATAATAATAATAATAATAATAATAATAATAATAACAATTTTTTTTTTTTTTTTTTTTTTTAACCGGCCAGAGGCCATTTTCCTAAAGTTTTCTTTTTGTTTATCTTATTTCTGTTTTTCTGGTTTCTTAAACTAGTACGTACACAACACCCATGCCCGAGGCGGGACTTGAACCCACAACCCTTCAGGCCAAGCGATAAAGACATGCCGTGCCTCTACCGCTTGCGCCATCCAGGCTGGCGTAGGGTAGGTATACTTAACCTTTTAATGTTTCATCAGTAACATGTAGTAACTTATAATGCCGTTTTATGTTATACAACCGTTTTCCTCGTAATACTTGTGAACAAATCATACATTTAATATTATCATCATATTGTCAGCAAAAAAAATGCGTCCTCCCATTCTACTTGGAACTTTCGTTTTTATAGAGGTACATGGTTTCGAGAGAGACATTGCGACGATACGCCACTCGCAGGTCAGAGACAAATACAAATGGAACGGAGTTTGACTCCAGTGAGTGAGAGGGTGGGGGTTGTAGGTAGGAAGCAAGGGAAATGCACGGCGAGCCACAATGTGCTCGTAAGTCGCATTTTCGCCGCGGCTGCTCTATATTGTACGCTAATGTGCTGTAGACAGTATAATATACACTGCATAATGAATACGTCCACATGGACACCTCAGTTCGTGAGTAAAAACACTCATTGTTAATACTGTACTGTATTTTGATTAAACAAAAACCTAACGAAAATTATTATCAAACTCAAAAGCGTGATATTCCCTAGTTTACGTAAATGGATGAACTACTTTTCTTCCCTCCTATACGTAGTAAAATGATTTGTTTGTATATTACGTCAGTATCATCGAACTCCAATCGTGGAAGGGGGTAGCAAACGGTGTTTCCGGTTTTCAATCGTTGATCCAAAGGTATAGCCAGGTTAATATTAAGAATGTTAGTAAAAATAAAATGATGTCCCTGTACATCTATTATCTGTCAGGGAAGAACAATTTGCTTTTATACATCTGAAGTCTGACTAGTGTATTATGTAGCTAGTTGGCGATGTATGCAATGGAGAGGGAAAGAAACTGGCCACACTACTCCATTATCTCCTGGCCTAATTGTCTTATAAGTGGTGTCTTCTTGGTATCGCTTGTGAGGTTCAGACCTTCTTCGGACAGTTGGCTAAACAATAACAACAAATAAACATTGGTTTAAATAGACATTTTACGTCAAATAACTTTAAGATGTAAGAATTGATATAGCATTATAAAAATGATATATTACTGTAGACTATAGTCAGCTGAATCAATGTGTATGATTATTTAAACATTATGAGACAATAACAATGGTACAGGAGCTTTCCCATTTTCGAATTTATTTCCATATTTCTCCTTCCTGGCTCACTCGACTAGTGATGCCAACGATAAATTGTGAAAATTAATGTCTATGAAAGAAAATAGTTTCTGGAAATAATAGAAATAAGATATAGAAAACATCAATTATGATTATAATAAAGTAATAGCACATTTAAATTAATTACTGCTGTTGTTAGGAATATAAATAATAAGAAATAATTTATTGTGTTATAATTCAATTTACTCAAATTTAATTTCGTATTGAATTTAACTTTCAATTTATTTTGTTTATAATATATTAATATGTAATATGTATTTCTGTAGTTACACAAGTATTTTGTATGAAATTTGTCACTTAGGCCCTTTTTCTATGTTGTAATTTTTTGCTTAATCCATATTAAAACAATATACCATGAATTTAAAGTGTTTTTCCAAGTACACGTTTGTTTTCTGTGCAGTTAATGAGGATTATTTTAGTATCATGGAATTAGGATATCACTCACGGAATTAGGAAACCACTATCAAGGAATTTGGATCCCTGTCACGGATTTAGGAGTCACTGTATAACAATGAAGAATAATATATTATATATCAAACTTGTGAAACTGTTGACACTGGATGTTGTAAAAACTGTAGCTAAAGGTCCAAATAACGTCATTTAGGTGTTATTTGAAAATGTTTAGTACAATTTTGGCATAAATATAGACTTTATTAAATATGTCACGGAATTAGGCAACTTTACCCCACAGTACTGTATATTAAATAGGTAAGATCGGATTTTAGTGAGTTATTTGACGGCGCAGTAGCAGATGCGCTTGAGTAATCCTGGGTCTTCATTTGCTGGAAGGCATTTACAATCCGATGCTGCAATTCTTCAGGCTTTGTGATGTCTGTTGTGTAAACTAGGCTTTTTGCATAACCCCATACACAAAAATCCAAAGGATTTAAATCCGGTGATTTAGATACAGGTCCTCCTGTACCTATCCACCGTTCACCATATCGTTTGTTTAGACATCGTCTCATACTTAGAAGGCAATGAAATGGGGTGAGTGCGGCATACATACAGAGGATGAATGTTGCCACTTTGTCGTATCCAGGCGCTCTGTTCACTGGCGGCCCCAACCAATAAAAAAGCGGTATTATCTCCTAAACGATTACTTTGCAAACGCATGTTTACTGGAATGTTTTTCCTCCTTTTCGTTTTTACTGCTCATTCCTAATTTTTACCATCGCTTTTGAAACACCCTGTATGTAAACCTTATATCTAGGCACATAAATTACCTTCTTAATCACGAAATGATTACATATTTTAACAACCTATTAAACAGAAAACAAGCTATAGTACGAATACCAGCCATGGTTGATTATCGACTAGTTTTTCAGGACATAGTAGCTCTCAATTTAGGAATCATTGAAATGCAATACATTTCTTTATCGAAACCTGCATGAAATTCTACATATTCAAGCATAGACGGAACAAAATTTCATTGAATTTCACGGAAAAGCAAAATGAACACCAATGCGAACGTAACATTGGCAAATAGACAATTTTCAATGTAACACGGTCCGAGAGTACAGGAATTGATTTGAAACACGATGTTCTCAACTGTCTGTTATCTTCAACTTGACGACCAGCTGTAATTCATCTACTGAGTTTCAGTCTTCTTCCTCAAGGTGAACACAGGCATTTAACGTAAGTTATTTTACTGCAGAAGACTGTCTTCAGAATACTGACATTTATTACAGTGTTTCTTCATTGAAGAACAACAGATATATGTCATGGAGACGAATGATGAAAATTGTTTATAAAAAGATTATTGAAATTGAAAAGGAAAGAAAATTAAAATGACAAGAAAAATAAAAAATTAATTGTCATAATGAGGATGGAAATGAAGAATTATAGTGAAAACGAAAATAATTATGGAAATTAATTGTGATAAGCATGATTAGGAGACATAATGATAAGAATATGGTAAAGGAATTATGCAAATGAAAAAAGTAAGAATTATGATGATGAAAAAGATAAGAATCATGGAGTTAAAAGATAAGAATTATGAAAACGAAAAAGATAAGAATTATGGAAGTGAAAAAGATAAGAATCATGGAAATGAGAAAGATAACAATTATGAAGATGAAAAAGATTATGGAAGTGAAAAACATACGAATTATGGAGATGAAAAAGATAGGCCTAAGAATTATAGAAGTGAGAAAAATATTATGGAAATAAAAAAATAAGAGTTATGGACATGAAAGAAGTAATAATTATGAAATTGAAAAAAAAAAAAAAGAAGAATTGTGGAAGTGAAAAAAAGATAACAATTATGAAGATGAAAAATGTAAGAATTCATTCATTCAATGTTCTACCCAAGGGCAGGTCTTTCACTGCAAACCCAGAATTGTCCAATCTTTTCTGTTTTCTGCCTTCCCCTTTGTCTCCTCATAAGATCAATATTATATTAATGTCGTCCATCATCTGATATCTTCTTCTGCCCCGAACTCTTCTCCCGTTCACCATTCTTTCCAGTGCATCTTTCAGCAGGCAGTTTCTTCTCAGCCAATGACCCAGCCAATTCCCTTTCCTCTTCCTGATCAGTTTCAGCATCATTCTTTCTTCACCCACTCTTTCCAACACAGCTTCATTTCTTATTCTGTCTGTCCACTTCACACGTTTCATTCTTCTCCATATCCACATTTCAAATGCTTCTATCCGCTTCTCTTCACTTTGTCGTAATGTCCATGTTTCTGCCCCATACAATGCCATACTCCATACAAAGCACTTCACTAGTCTCTTCCTTTGTTCTTTTTCTAGAGGTCCGCAGAAGATGCTCCTTTTTCCATTAAAAGCTTTCTTGGCTATTGCTATCCTCCTTTTGACTTCCTGGCAGCAGCTCTTGGAAGTGAAAAACATAAGATTATGGGATCAAAAAGATAAGACTTATAGAAGTGAAAAAATTATTATTATTGTCATTATTATTATTATTATTATTATATTATTATTATCATCATTATGAAAATTAAAGAAAAGATAACAATTAGCCTATGAAGATTAAAAAGATATTATTTATGGAAATGAAAAAATTATAATTATGCATCATATGAAAAAACATAATAAATGTGGGAATGAAAAAAAATAATTATGGACATTTTTATCACGATTTTCCTACAATATAATATTCATCCTGCACCCAAAGAAATTTTGCTTCTCCACAAATTTCTATTCTCAACATCTTCTTCAGTAAGATCTCTTCTAGTCATACTCCTTCTGACGTCATTCATCCATTGTTCTATTAGTTTTCTTCTTTTTTTCCTTCCAACCGCAGTCCATTCCACAGTCATCTTCAGTATTCTTCCATTCTTCATCATCGTGTCGTGCCCAAATCATCCTAATCTTCTTTCTTCAATTACTCCAGTAACGCTTTTTTCTACCTCCATAATTTATCTAATTCTTTGATGTCTATTTTTCCCGCCTTGATTTTCTCGCTATTCTCCGACAAAAGTCAACTTCAATAGACAATAATTTATTTTCGGTTATGGAAATTAAAAAAATTTAGCCTAATTGAAATCAAAGAGAAAATAAGAATTATGAAAATGAAAAAAAAATGAAAATGAAGAGAGATAATAATAAAATTAAGCAGTGAAATGTAAATTAATTAAGACAATAATTAGGCCTATTATTAAAATGAAAGAATTAAAACGATGTTTAAACTGGCTTTTAAAAATTATTAGGCCTATTAGTAACTTTTTATACTTTTATAAGTAATTTAAGTTATAATAAGTCTTATTATGGTAAACTGCAATTTTTGTGCACTTGTAAGTTCATTTTCTTGTAAAATTTCAGAAATTTAGAGCCGTGAAAGAAAATACAATTATTTATAATACAAATCACACAAAATGAAATCGAAGTTACAAGAATAAATAAAATAAGAAGGATTAGGATAATAAAATAATAAAAAGTAGGAAAAGAAAATGAACGATAGGAAATTACAATATTATTATTTTCTCCTAGTTAACCAGTGACACTTCCACAGGCCATATCATGTCCTGGGGGCCCTGTCCACACGGTGAACTTCTACGAGTACGAAATACGCGGCATCATACAGTAAGATCTATAATAGCAACTGCCTTAAGGAACAAAGGTTATTCAGTATATGAAGAAGTACACGGCATATCCAGTGAGGGTAGTAATCGAAGAATCGACATAACTGCATTTAAACCTCCCTGTCTTTAAGGTTACATCATAGACCCTACTGTGAGATTCGATTCGCACGAACACCAGCCAGAAGAAGTACACGAGGAAAAAAGGAATATATATGAACCTTCCATCAGTTTTTATAAGGACAAATACCATCTGGAATCCATCGTCATTACGGGACTAATGATAGGAGCCCGTGGGACCATACCCCGGTTCCTAGTCGACTTCTGTAAATCTTTTGCATAAAGATAGTTTAAGGGATCTAACAATTGCAACACTCAAAGGCATCATACATATGGACCATGACTTTAATTCGCATCTCCTTGACGTTACTTCTTTTAATTTCATGTGTTTCAATATAATTCAAATTGTTATTTTTCACTCTAACAACAATGTATCACTAAGCCTCAAGGCATTTACTCTATTGTATCATGATGGTACTCTTTGTCAATGGCAACCTGTAGTGGTTAAATGAATGAATGAATGAATGAATGAATGAATGAATGAATGAATAAGTATATAAGTAAGTAAGTAAGTAAATAAGTAATTAAATAAATAAATAAGTAAGTAAATAAGTACATAAGTAAGTAACTAAGTAAGTAATTAAGTAAGTAAATAAGTAATTAAGTAAGTAAGTAACTAAGCAAGTAATTAAGCAAGCAAGCAAATAAATGAATAAATAAAAATATAAAGAAAATAAGGGTGTTTTTAGTTGGTTATTTAACGACGCTGTATCAACTACTAGGTTATATAAGAGTGTTGTAAAGGGAGCAGTTTCCAAGAATTTCGGCAAATTCTCCCTGTCATAGACAAAGAGAAGGATAGCAGAAACCCCGAGAATTTCCAGTTCAATCATGATAGAATTTCAGCCAACAGCAGGCATTGCTGTCCTGGCGAGCCGCCGCTGCTCACTCGTGTTGATGCTCAGGAGGTTACGTAAAATGTTAAGCGTACAGCAACAAGAAGAACTGAGCAGTGCGACCTTCTAGCATGTCCGCGGGAATTACAGAACAATCGTAACATGTGAGCTGCAACGACTTCCCACAAGAGAGCAGTGCAGGGTCAGGGCTAAGCCACGTTTAATAGAACACCACGTTGTCTGTGTGCAGTGTCCTCAGTAGAGTTGAGCTTAAACGATATTTCCAAGTATCTGTGACAACTGTGACTGTGACAATTAAATATCTGTGACTTTTATCTGTGATTTTGTCACACCGATATTTTATATCGATAAGCACAATATGCATGAATTACAATTTTTGTCACACCGATAAAAATTAACAGGAAATATTGAAGAGTAGTGCAATGTGAATACGAATTCTCTATACACGCCACACATCAGTGGTGTATATGGGAAAATGCAACAAATAAGTTATGTACATGTACCATTAACAAATAAATACTAAGCTAACTCAACAGAAACATGTAAAAAGTTAACCTCATATACCAAGAGGTTATATCGTAGTTGATTGTAGATATAATTTTTAATGTAGTTGGGTATGGAGAAATTGAAGTTATGTGATTATCCTAATGGTTTTAAAAATTGATCCTGCATTAACATTATAATATTGAGTCAGAATAAAAATTAACGAAACATCAGTATTCCGAAAAACAATGGAAAATAATTACAAAACAAAACCGTTGTTCAGACAGGATTTTACACAAGATAAAGTATTGGTAACCAATGGTATTATTACTATTTAAATCGTGTAGTCATTATATAATTTATAATAAGATGGTGAAACTAGCGCTGAAGTAGTTTCGGCGAATTCGAATGTGAAAATCGTTGCATTTATAAGTTTTTATTATTTTTTTTTTTTTGAGAGAGACAGTTCCTCGGGTTAAACTAGCGCTGAGGTAGTTTAGGTGATTTCTAAAGTGAAAATCGTTGAATTTGATTTTTTGTGGAGATGCAGTTGATCGTATATCCATGGCTAACCAAACCTAACCTGTCACAGATTCGTATATGCAAGGTGTATATGCGGAGTACGAAGGGAACTACCTCAACGCTAGTTTAGTCGTTGATCCTATATGTCTAGGCATAATAAAAGCTTAAACCAACCAAACCTGACCTGTCACAGATTCGTATATGCAAGGTGTATAAGGGGAATACGAAGGGAACTACCTCAAGGTTAGTTTAGCGAAATAAGTTGCCCATCATACTAGCCAGTTTTGTCTCATTCGGTTTTAATTGAGTGGAAAATACTTACAAATTAATAAATATTGACAGTAAGCTTAATGAAAATGTGAAGATCTCGGGGAATACATAAAATATTTATAAAACATATATACAGATTAAAATATGAAAACAAAATGTCAGATTCATGATTATATTATTATAATGCCACTAATAACTTTGCAACACATCATCACTTTGAAAAAAATAATATTGAACAAAATATCACGAAAAAATAATCAAGTACCACCGCCCGATTGCTGTTATTGTATCATGCGGATGTGCAAACCCACGACGTAGAGGAGAAAATATCAGTCACAGACGTTGCAACGGTGACAGAGTACTAAATACGGAGCAGATTTCGATAGCGATATTTTGTCACAGATATTTCGCGTCATCAGTCACAGGTTTATCTGTGACAAAAAAATACCTGTGGCAAAATATCGGTTTGTGAAATATCGGCCATCTCTAGTCCTCAGTGATGGTTGTTGTTTAGCAGAGAGAGGTCTGAACCTCACACGTGGTAAAAGAAGGCACCGCTTATGAGGCAACTAACCAGAAGATAATAGAGTAGGGTGGCCAGTTCCTTTCCCCCTCCATTGCAAACATCGCCGACTAGCTACATGTTACACTACTGTAGTCAAACTTGAGATGCATAGTCTACACAAATTGTTTTCCTCTGACACATACCGTCAAGTGAGATGTAGCCTATACCAGTGGTATTCAAGCACGCGTACCCACAAGGATACTCGGGATTGTCTCAAGGGGTACGCATAGGGGGTATGTATGGTCCGTCTCAGGAATATACAGTCAACTCCCGATATAGAGTGGCTCAAAAAAGTATTCAACTTTCGGTCGTTATACTACATTTTATTCAAATATCATATACTTAACGACGAATTTAATATCTGCATGTCATGTTTGTGAAGTTAGTATTAGCACTATTCTTGTAAATGCATTTTAACTGTACAAGTTTTCTGTTTTGTTTACAAATAGAGCCCTAACTTTAAGCTATGTCGATTTAGACGTCAAATAAGTATTCCACTAGTAAACAAAAATCCATGAAGTTACCCTCACTCTTTCAGTTTCCCTCTCTTCAGCTGGTGTATACGACTGCTGCAGTGAAGTTGTTTTCAGTGTACAAGCAGTTTATCAGGGTTGACCAAGTATGGGGCGAAAAGGTAAAGAAACGACTGAAGAACAAAGGCAAATTGCAGTGAGATGCTTTCGACTAGGTAAATCTTTCAAGGAAATAGGTGAGATACTAAACAATTAAGAGCATTATATACAGGTTCAATCAAAGGAAAAGTTAAAAAAAGCACGATGTGTTCGTCCTTCTGTATTAAGTCTGTCAGAAAAAAGCCAGATCATTAGAAAAGTAAAGAAAAACTCAAAATTGAGTGCTCCGAAGATTAGAAATGAAGTGGAGAATGAAACTGGAAAGTGTGTTAATGCACAAACAATACGAAATGTGCTCTACGAAGCTGGATACCATGGCCGCACAGCACGAAGAAAACCATACATCAACAGGACTAACAGAACGAAGAGATTTAACTACACTAAAGAACATGTCAATGATGGCTATGAATTTTGGAGGAAGGTTGTTTTCACAGAGAAAAGCATTTACCATTTTAAAGCCAGATGGACAGATAAAAGTGTGGCTGCAAAATAATTGTGAACTAGATGAAAAAATCCAGCAGCCACAATTAAACACGGAGAAGGATCAGTACTAGTATGAGGCTTCAAGAGTGCTAATGGTGTGAGCGACTTGTATTTTATATTTGGTATAATGGACCACAATCTTTACATAAGAATTTTGATGTCTCATCTCGCCGACTATATATTCACACAAGACACCGACCCCAAACATACCGCCTTCAACACAAGATTGTGGTTGTTGTACAACACCTCCTGCTGGATGGTAACTCCACCACAATCGTCGGATATCAATCCGATTGAAAATCTGTGGCACGATTTAGAAGAAGGAATAAGAAATCACATCATCTCAAGCAAAGACCTAAAGGAAGCATTGTTGAAATAATGGGGGAAAATCACTAGAGACAGAACAGCTTGTCAAATTAATCCCAAGAAGAATACTAGAAATTATCAAGAGGAAAGGAAGGCCCACCCGGTATTAAGGATTGTTTAATAACGGACAATAAATTAATTTTATTTTTGTAGTTGAATATTTATTTGAGGTGAAATGACACACATTTTGTTTTGTTTTCATATATTATTGTTTTGAAAAGAGATAAAGTTATATATTATGTTTTGTGTTTATTTGGCCTATGTGATAAACAATAAATTTGTATACAAGTGTCACGATACTATTTTATTTTCTGCTAGTTTTGTATTACTACACTTGAAAATAGTATATAGGTGAATACATTTTTGAGCCACTGTAGTGAATCTCTGCGTACTTGCATATTTCGTTCACTATATAATAATAATAATAATAATAATAATAATAATAATAATAATAATAATAATAATAATGATTTATTTTAGCTGGCAGAGTTAAGGCCGTAAGGCCTTCTCTTCCACTCAACCAGCAAAAAGTGTATATACATATGCATGAACTTACAAAGAATTCAACAATTTGATTCAGATGAGAGTTACATGTATACAAGAGTTATTTACGAATTAAACACCAAAATACTATGAACTATTAATTAAACACTGAAATAAACTGTGTAGCAGAATGAAGCTAAAATACATAGAATGTTAATATATTTCAAATGATATTAGATAATAGAAAGAGATTATTATGAGACAATTTTGAAAATACAGTACAATCAGGATGATGTCTAAAGAAAAAAGTAACAATGTAGTCAGTGATAGTTTAAATCAGTATGATTGGAGTGAAATGCTAATAAGGTTATCTTTTAAGCTGTTCTTAAAGGTGTTTGTTGTCTTGCAGCCCCTAATACTTTGTGACAAGGAATTCCATTGACGCGAGGTGGATATTGTAAAAGATGAGGAATAACAAGATGTTCTATGAAGAGGTATATTTAGCGTGCCACAGATAAGTGATCTGGTATTTACGTCGTGGTTAGAGTATAGATAAGAGAAACGAGACGAAAGGTAATTTGGTGTTGAGGTGTGCAGAATTCGAAAGAGTAAAGACAAAGAGTGTAAAGTTCTGCGTTCTTTAAGTCGGAGCCACGAGAGACTTGCGAAGGACGGTGATATGTGATCATATCGTCGGATGTTGCACACGTATCTGACGCACATATTCTGAGCGCGCTGTAACTTAACTGACAGTTCAGAACTTAGATCACTTAACAAAACGTCACAACAATCGAAGTGCGGCATTACTAGGGTTTGTACTAGGGTAAGTTTTAGTTGCTGGGGCAAGAAGTTTCTCAAGCGACTCAAACAGTGAAAGGAGGAACAGATTTTTTTTATCGTTTCTTTAACTTGAAAATTCCAACTTAGATTATTATCAAAAAAAGAAGCCAAGATTTTTTACGACAGATGAATATTCGAGGTTCACTAAATCCAATGTGTCTCTCCCCTAACCTTAAATGACAGGAATGAATAAACTGTGAACAAGAAAATAAAATACTATACAGTAGTTAAAATATTACATTGCATACTGTTACTAACAGTTGATTTACTTGAACTATGCACTCGACCCACGTCCGCTTGCGAAAGACCAAGTTCAATGTCACTTATAATATTCGCATTATCTTCCAAAGAAAACACTTTATGCTTCGACATTTTTGAAGGTACGTTCACCGTTCGAACACTAGAAACCAACTAATCAAGTAGAAATGGCAAACGCTGTTTTGGTGTGACTGCGTATTCCCGGATCACTCAATGAAAACCGGGAGGGGTTTGATGGAGTTTGAAAGCCATGGGAATCTTACCTTTTTATGCTCTGGACATAATGTTCGTCCCCTTTTAATAAAAGAAGGCTATTTCATTTTCCGTTGTTTCGATGCTATCCGTCATAATGGAGATGTTTCTGAGAACAAAAGGCAACCCTTTGACGGTGGAGGATTAGAAATAACAGGCACACTGCCTGAGAACAGAATGGAAACTCTTCGACGGTGGAGTGAGGCAAGATAGTCACGCGTTGCCTGGATTTACAGTAGAGCTCATGGTCTAGGAATCACTCATCCTACCTTTGTCCTTTGACGTATGGGCGAATCCAGAAATGCATATAGAGTATTTGTTGGGAGTCCGGAGGGAAAAGGACCTTTGGGGAGGCAGAGACGTAGATGGGAGGATAATATTAAGGTGGATTTGAGGGAGGTGAGATACGATGACAGAGACTGGATTAATCTTGCTCAGGATAGGGACCAATGTTGGGCTTATGTGAGGGCGGCAATGAACCTCCGGGTTCCTTAAAAGCCATTTATAACTAAGTAAGAAAGACGAGATACTGAAAGACCTAGACGACGATGGACTACTGAGCTGGAGCAGGATAAACATCCTCTACCGCGAAGAAGAAGAATAACAATAAAATATAATTATTATATTAATGCATAGAAGCAAAAGTTATTGTTATCAGATACTTACTGCAGCAGCGTTTAAAATGCTTGTAAGTTTCGTCACAATACAATATACGTTTTCTACGGTTTAGCTGTGCAATATTTAATTGCCAGTTGTTTATGACATGCATCAGATATGCAATGCATGTCAAACACACGGCTTGCTTACGTCAGTGGAACGACTGCTTTCAAAGACGCGAACACAAACGTATTCCTGTCTTGAAAACTAACTTTGTGCTAGGTTCTTATGTAAGCACTGAACAGCTTATGCACTCTATAAGACGATCGGGTTGTACAACAGTGTTTTGAAACAACGTACGTCTTTCTACTCACTACATAGTATTGGGGGTTAAATTGGGAATCGACTGGCATGCAATCTCACCTCCCTTCTTCTCCGTGTATTCTCCTCGATCTTTTTGCATTCCCTTGCTCTCCTTGTTCCCTGTTCTTCTTGTATTTCCCTTGTTCTCCTTGTACTCTCTTGTTCTCTTTGTATTCCCCCTGTTCTCCTTGTATTTTACTCGTTATACTAGTATTGCCATTGTTCTCGTATTCCTCTCTTTCTCCTTATATTCCTCTCGTTCTCCTTGTATTCCCCTCGATCTTCACGCATTTTTCTGGTTCTATTGCTTTCCCCTTGTTCTCCTTGTATTCCCCTCGTTTTCCTTGTATTTCCCTTGTCCTTATTGCTCTCCTCTTATTCTCCTTGTATTTCCCTCGTCCTCTTTATATTCCCCTCGTTATTTTTGTTTTCCCCTTGTTCTCCCTGTACTCCCCTCGTTCTTCTTATAGTTTCCTTGTTTTCATTCCTCTCCTCTTATTCTTGTATTCCCCTCGTTATTTTTGCATTCCCCTTGTTCTCCTTGTATTCCCCTCGTTCTTCTTGTATTTTCTTTGTTCTCATTGCTTTCCCCTTGTTCTCCTTGTATTCCCCTCGTTCTTCTTGTATTTTCCTTGTTCTTATTGCTTTCCCCTTGTTTTCCTCGTATTCCCCTCGTTATTTTTGCATTCCCCTTGTTCTCCTTGTATTCCCCTCGTTCTTCTTGTATTTTCTTTGTTCTCATTGCTCTCCCCTTGTTCTTCTTGTATTCCCCTCGTTATTTTTGTATTTCCCTTGTTCTCCTTGTACTCCCCTCGTTCTTCTTGTATTTTCCTTGTTCTCATTGCTTTCCCCTTGTTTTCCTTGTATTCCCCTGGTTATTTTTGCATTCCCCTTGTTATCCTTGTATTCCCCTCGTTCTTCTTGTATTTTCTTTTTTCTCATTGCACTCCCATTCTTCTTCTTGTATTCCCCTCGTTATTTTTGTATTCCCCTTGATCTCCTTGTACTCCCCTCGCTCTTCTTGTATTTTCTTTGTTCTCATTGCTCTCCCCTTGTTCTCCTTACATTCTCCTCGTTATTTTTGTATTCCCCTTGTTCTCCTTGTATTTTCTTTGTTCTCATTGCTCTCCCCTTGTTCTTCTTGTATTCCCCTCGTTAATTTTGTATTCCCCTTGTTCTCCTTGTACTCCCCTCGTTCTTCTTGTATTTTCTTTGTTCTCATTGCTCTCCCCTTGTTCTCCTTACATTCCCCTCGTTATTTTTGTATTCCCCTTGTTCTCCTTGTATTCCCCTTGTTCTTCTTATATTTTCCTTGTTCTCATTGCTTTCCCCTTGTTTTCCTTGTATTCCCCTCGTTATTTTTGCATTCCCCTTGTTCTCCTTGTATTCCCCTCGTTCTTCTTGTATTTTCTTTGTTCTCATTGCTCTCCCCTTGTTTTCCTTACATTCCCCTCGTTATTTTTGTATTCCCCTTGTTCTCCTTGTATTCCCCTCGTTGTTCTTGTATTTCCTTTGTTCTCATTGCTCTCCCCTTGTTCTCCTTACATTCCCCTCGTTATTTTTGTATTCCCCGTGTTCTCCTTGTATTCCCCTCGTTCTTCTTGTATTTTCTTTGTTCTCATTGCTCTCCCCTTGTTCTCCTTACATTCCCCTCGTTATTTTTGTATTCCCCTTATTCTCCTTGTATTCCCCTCGTTCTTCTTGTATTTTCCTTGTTCTCATTGCTCTTCTCTTATTCTCCTTGTATTTCCCTCGTCCTCTTTGTATTCCCCTTGTCCTCCTTGTATTCCCCTCGTCATTTTTGTATATCACTCGTTCTCCTTGTACTCCCATCGTTCTTCCTGTATTTCCCTTCTTCTCATTCCATTCCTCTTGTCCTCTTTGCATTTTCCTTCTTCTACTTGTACTAGTATTCCCATTCCTCCATTTTTCCTTGTTCTTCTTGTACTTCCCTTGTTCTCATTGTATTGCCTGTTCATCTTGTGTCCCTTTCTGTCCTTGTGTTCTCCTAGTTTCATTTCTTGCACCACCCACACGTACTTCTATGTAAAAATATGCAATAGTAAAGCTTTTCACCTGTCGACAGGTGATCGATTTAAATCACGTAAGAACTGCGCAGACATGGCTACAGTCTTGCGTAATGAGAAGAACAAAGATAAAGGAAAATTTGAGAACAAGTATGGAGGGAAGAATTATATCAATGAAAAAATGAAGAAGACAGAGAAAAAAAAAAGAAGTGGAATTGTAAGGAGAAAGTAAGGAAATGGTCTGAATGCAAAGCGACGAGGATGAAACGAAGTCGCAGGGTGCGGAGAGGTGAAAGGGAGAGAGAAAGATGAAGGAGGAACAGCTGTGGGATGGAAAAGAAAAGCGAGTCGACTCTAGAAAACCGGGAAAGGGACACAAAACAAAAATGTCGGTAAGACTGATATGAAAAAAAGTGGTTTTTGCCATACAGTCTGTCTCAGTATAGCGACGTGTCCTAAATGACGTAATTATTGCTAGTGGCTACCGTTCTCGTCGGCAATATCTCGCCCACGTTGAGTTTCCACGATGAACATTCACAGTCGATAAACAAAACCACCACCACCACGACCACCACCACTTCCACCGCCACCGCCACCACCACCACGACCACCACCACCACGGCCACCAACACGACCACCACCAAGACCACCACTACCACCACGACCACCACCACCACCACGACCACAACCACGACCACCACTACCACCACGACCAACACCACGACCACCATCACGACCACCACCACTACCACCACCACCGCCACCACCAGCACACTTCCTCTCACAATACTGCCCATGTTACGCTTACAAATTATTATTATTATTATTATTATTATTATTATTATTATTATTCTGTTGTATAATATGCCAGAGACCTTTCACTAAATTATTCAGTACTAGCCATACCCGTGCGCTCCGCTGCAACCGTTAGAAACAAATATAAAGTAATTACATAATTAAAATAGGACGTTTGATCCAGGGAACATTCGTGTTTGATAGAAGGATAAATCGTTTAATATGTTATGTTTTATTTAACGACGCTCGCAAGTGCAGAGGTTATATCAGCGTCGCCGGATGTGCCGGAATTTTGTCCCGCAGGAGTTCTTTTACATGCCAGTAAATCTATTGACATGAGCCTGTCGCATTTAAGCACATTTAAATGCCATCGACCTGGCCCGGGATCGAACCCGCAACCTTGGGCGTAGAAGGCCAGCGCTATACCAACTAGCCAACCAGGTCGACTCGTTTAATATGTTACTTAATTTAAATTCTATTTAAATAATTAAAATGCAATCATTTTGGTCCAGAGACCATTCATTTGGTGCAATGACAATTCCTTTCACATGTTTCTTATTTATTACATGCAACCATAGTTCAATGAAGATTGACATCATTTACTGTAGTTTTAATGTGTATATTTTAAATTACTTGCTATATGTTTCCATTGAATTATGGTAATAACTTAATTTTAACCCTATTTTCTACGTATTCAGTAAATGGCACTTGGCACACTATGGTTCTGAACCCTTCAAATAACTTAAATAGTGATACAGCATAAACAGTGATATGTAATTATATTTCTTTCTTTCGAAAATGTAAGAATTCACTATCTCCTATGTACCATTGCTATGGAATGAATAAATGTTTTTTTTCTTCCTACTTAAAAATTTTATATTTTGCACATAGGAATTATTGCCGGAACAACAACGCTATAATCTGAGGCGGCGATGAAAATGTATTGTATTGTTATTTTAAAAGTCTTGTATATCCTAAAATATTAGTTCTATCAAAATTTTGCATAGAATAAAACTTATCGGAAATCATTTTTAAAGAAACGTTTGTTATGTAACATTTCTCACAAAAATCAATAATAAGCGATATATTTCGATTTATTTAATTCAGGCCCCCTTATAATCCCCCCCTTTAAATAACGTATTTTGAATGCCATATAGCCTAAAATCTAAGTTACAATGAACTTAATTTATATATTCCAATTTTCATCGAAATCCGTTCGAACATTATCGCGTGAAAAGGTAACAAACATCCAGACAGGCAGACATACAAACAAAAATTTCAAAAAAGCGATTTTCGGTTTCAGGATGGTTAATTATACATGTTAACACCAATTATTTTTGGAAAATCAAAAATTACCAGAAAAATTTTGGCTACAGATTTATTATTAGTATAGATACTTCGACTTGAGCAGTTTATGTAACGTTCCATTTCCCCAAATATGAAGTATAACTTACAGAAAGTACTGGGATTTTAAAATTAGACATGTAATTTTAGACACAATCCCATTTGCCGATGATCAGGTGATTTTTGCAGCAACGGAAGAAGAATTACAAATAGCAGCAAATTAATTACATGAAATCATGAAGAATTCTAATTTGGAAATTCGAACTAAAAAAAACAAGGTCAATGTAATTTAATGGAAAACATCACGTGAGAACGAAGACTGTTATTAACAATAGTACCTTAAGGAGATTCAAGAATAACTTAAAAAATTGTGTATAAAGTGCAAATTAAAATTAAGGTGACATTTAACATTTAATTTTTTAAGGTGACATGTATTTATTTAGCCTGACGAGTTGCTCCCTTAGTTTGAATTGTAAATTATTTAAAAATAGCGTGTAAGAGGATCTTAGACTAGAAATGTTTAGCTTAAATGTAGTTCTGTTTATAAGTATGCATAAGGGTGTAAGTAATTTTCTTATTTGAACTGTTGTATCAGTGAAGCGAGGTGAGTCAGTGAAGTTATGGTTTTACAGTGCAGTGAACAGTTCCGATCAGTGATAATTTATAGCGTCAATGAAATGTGTTCTATAGTGTCAGTGAAATGCGTCATAGCGCCACTATAAGTGAGTGAGATGAGAGTAAAGTGAAAGACTATTGAAACTTATGTAGGGCCTATACATAATTATGTAGGTTGTATTGTAAAATTAGGCATTTCATTTATGTTTCTATTATTAAATGTAATTATTGTGTTAAATTGTATTGTGTATTCTTATTGTATTGTGTATAAAATTGTATTATATATTGTATAGTTGTATTGTGTATTGTAACTTTTATTGTGTATTGTTTAGTTTGTGTATACCACTGCCACTGGGTGCTCGCCCATTTGCAGTATGAATAAATATATACATACATATATATACCATAAAACAGGTGAAACATTTCTGTTATCTAGGTTGCGATATTTCATACAACTATGAAGACAATATAAATAAAACACTGAATAGATTCCAGATGATGTGTTGAGCGATAAGCAGAAATTTAAAATGTAAAACTTGAAGGGACACTAAAATTAAATTCCATAAGATCATCGCAGTCCCGAATTTAATGTACGGATGCGAAAACCGGGTGACGAATACAACTGATACAAGGATTGAGTCGCAGAGATGGGGTATCTAAGATCAGTGGAACGCTGTAGAAGGACAGACCAGAAAACAAACTCACAAGCAAGGAAAGAATTGAATATACAGGGACATCACTTTATTTTTACTTGCATTTTTATTGTACCTGCGTTTCTGAATGTACTTAACTCCCACCCCTTTCACTAATGTTCTTGCTCCCGTCAACCACACAAACTTACAGCCGCTGTAGCAAACGAAATCTGCTAGCAGTGAAGTAAATAGTACAGAGTATAGTGTGTTTCAGAAATATGCTTGCGTTTTCCATAGAAGGGAGTGCCTATATTATTGAAGCTTATTTCCAGGGGCAGGTATTTATGGAGATTAATTTTATCATTTGTATTTTTCAATATTGGTGTCGGCGGAGATTGCTGGAGATTGATTTGTACTCTTGTTGGATATTAATGGAAATTTTGGAAAGTACAACTATTTTGAAATTGGAGTATTAACTCAGTATCAATATTACTTTCCAAATAATTAACATTAAAGATTCATTGGATTCTGGTAAAGGTGCGGAATGCAATAGACAATATTTGTTGGATTGAGACTGTATTTAAGACATATTCATCAAAAACTGAAGAAAAAAAAAAAACTTGCAGCCCTCAAATAATACTTTCAAATTATTAGTGAAATGTTGAATTCTCCGTCTTTTGAGTTCACTAGTGTAATTAGAACAACTGGAATACCATGTAATGTAGCCTACTTGAATGCGCAACAAATTCAAATGAAAAAAAATGTCCGAAAAAAGAACTCAGAATGTGAAATTCGCTATAAAACGACACAATAATAATAATAATTCGCGAATGTGTTCATATTTCGCTATTAGAACTCTATTTCGCGATTTGTCGTGATTGTTTCATCCGCATATTATTAATCATAATCACTTAATTCCTAAATATTAGTAAAAATCTATTGTATATCTATTATGTCGTGATTTTCGCGATCTCCGTAAATACCCGCCCTGCTTATTTCGCACAGGTACGGTGAGTAGCATGACTGAATAACTTTATTTGTGTGGATTGAGCAGAAGTGAAGATTAGAGTTACCGAAAGTACGGTAATATGCTGAATAAAGTAGTCATTTATAATGAATAAAACCGCCTGAGGAGTTGAGTTTGTGGAAAAAAATGTTACTACTCTACTGTATTTTGGTAAAATACCGTAAAAGTAATGATCAAACTGAAAATCCTAATATCGTATTTCCCTGTAACATTAATGGATACACTACTTTTCTCTCCTCCTATAGCTAGTAAAATGATTTGTTTACATATTGCTCTAGTAACACCAAACTCCTGTAATGGAACGGGGTAACAGTGTTTCAGAGTATAGCCAGGTTAATGTTAAAAATGTTGGTAAAAATAAAGTGATGTCCCTGTATTTGATTTAACAGTAAGAATAGTAAACCAAAAAAGGGATTGGTTTTAACACACAGTATAAACAGGATGGTTGACGACAAAATCCCAGACAACTATTGCATTCAAGACTTAATGGAACAAGAAAGATTATTATATCCCTTAATGAAGGAACACACCAAGTGGCCTTTACCTTGTAGCTTATAATGAAATTACTGAACTATATTTGGAGAGTTTTCCAGGCTGCATACAAACTTCAGAGAAAGACTAGTTCTGGCATCCTGTCCGTTTCAAATATCAGCTAACAATTTGTGTAATCTACTTCTGCTGTGATTTTATTTCTGATTGAACCAGCTATATGTAAAGTACTGGATTACGTTTTGAGAGTTTAATAACATATACATGTTTTCAGGATCACTGATAGACAATTGCGTGAAAGATATGAAAATATTCTCAACTAATCCTTTGCTTTAATTTTCAATGGACGAAGTGTACAAAGGAGTAGTTCTACTACAGAAAGGTTCACTGACTGCTGTAAGAACGAATCGTTTAAAATTGTACCATATATATTTATTATTTACCTCATCAATTGAAAATGGCCCATTATAAAAAATTAAAGTAATAAAAACATTAATGTATTACATAATATGTGGCAGTAATATGTTGTAGATGCATTTATCCAGTACAGTTTATATTCAAAAAGAAATAATTATTGAAACCAGCCGTGGAGTTATATTTTGTCCCTCTGCAAGCACTGACACTCTGAAGTTTAAGATCGTCCAACAGTTTATTAACTTTCAAGGTCACTTCAGCTTATATGTTTGGAATATTTTGTGTAAAATGTAAGGCATTAAGTGTATTCGTTATTTTCAGTTATTTTTAGGTAATCAACATCCGTCTCCTACTAATAACAAATCTGAGATATTATACTAAAATTTTCCTGTTCTCGGCGTAAGAATTGCTTATCTTACGACACATTAATATTTACTAATCAAACAAGAAGATGCCTCTAACCTAATATATCACCGTATGAAGTCAAAATGAATAAACAACTGGTCTTGAATTATAATTTATGTATAAGAAGGCTGATTGATTTCTAATAGAAATTTTAATTCTTATATATGTGTATGTAAGTGTTCTATACTCGTCTAGCTATAAATCAGCATTCACATTTTTTAACTATTCCCATAAAAGAAGGAAATAACAATATCGCAAGGATAGAAGATGTGTAAACGTTCGCATCTTTTATTGTATCGGTATTTGAACGCACTCGCAGCTTGGTTATTGTCGTGGCGACGTCATCAACAATGCTCAACACACAGGACGTGGGGATCGTTTCCCTGGAAACACTTGGGATTGTGATTTCGAAGTTTCGAAATGTCGAAAATATTCCGATCCCTCAAACTACAATCGCTCAAGAATGCGTTCTGGGGAGGACCTGCGGTTGTGCAAGCACCATCGCGGATTTCGTGGGGTATGCCAGATTTGGTAAGAACCGTGGGTATCGTTGGGACTGTGGGGTTGGGGGGCTATTACTTATGGAACCGTCTACCGGAGAGAAGTGATGCCTCCACGTCCCCTGATCGTGTTCCTCCGCCGTCTCCGCCTTCACAGTCACCACACGCACACTCCCGTTATTGCACACATTTTCCATACTTTTACGCACCCCCCTGCACACCAACACGCCCACCACCAGTGACACTACAGTCACCCCCCTCATCCCCACATCCATCTTCATCCGAACCACCGCCACCCCCGCCGCCCCGCTCTATTCTCAAAAAGGGTACACCAGAAGAACAGGGGGCCGACCGTCCGCGCAAGAGGGTGAGGCTTGTGCTTGTTCCCGAGGTTCGTGAGATACCTCGGGAGGAAGACAAGCCGTCACCCTCTATGCGGGCGGGAATGGCAGACAGACCGTCCACCCCACAACGTACAGACAGAATTCCTCCCTGGTCAAGTCGTCAAAGGCAGCAGGAAGCGAGGCGCTCCTCCCCGAGGGAGAGCGCCCCGCAGCCTGCTACAAAGCCCAGTACGGGCAGAGTCGCCAGCCAGCAGACTCCGGGGGGCTCTCGCTCGCAGCCTGCTGGCGCGTCCAGTACGGGCAGACGCGACTTCAGCCAAGGCATGACAGAGGAGCAACACGAGGCTTTGTACAGAAGATATTTGGCATCTAATCCTACCAAGGAGCAATTAGAATTCTATGAAAAGGTCCTTAGAAATTACGGGACGGAGCGTAGACACAGGGACGGAGGGGATTAGGGCAAAACTTGCACGGCCGCGGTCCTCGTAGGGCTCGTCGCCAAGACAATTAAGGTAAGTCGAGAATCTGCTTCATTACTATTATCATTATTCTTAGTGTTCTAGTGTGTAGGATAGGTATAGGTTATTGTAGTTATAGTTTTTGATATTTATAGTATACAATCAGTGTCTTATTTCATTCATAATATTTATACAGCAAAAATTAAATTTCTGTGTTAACCAAATTTTAGGAACTGTCTTTCGCCATTTTATACAAAATTTCTAGTAATTTCTGGTTCACTTTCTGGCATTATCTTACCACCTTCATCTCATTTAGACGCTAAATAAACATCGCAGTTGATAAAGAACCATAACAAACCAATTAGATTTTTAAAGTATCTGCATATAGGCCTATGGAAATTTACCATCTGCATTTAGGTGTTAAGATGTAGAAAAGTGATGCAGTCTCATAACACGAGTAGGAATATAAAATAAATACTTCCTCAGTAAATCGACGAAAGAATAATCACAAGGAAAGTACTTGTGTCAAATTTCTGACAGTGCTGCACATACTTTGAGGTCACAGACTCATCGTGGAAATTGCAGATAGCACTTTTAAAATACCATTAAATTATGAAGCGATTAAAACAACGCTTCTATAAACATGCTATCACTAATAGCGAATTACTCACATATAGCGTAATCAGTATTAACAAAACAAGTCTTATACTATGCATCGACTTACTGAGTCAAAGATTGTAAAGGAGAAAAGCCAAATAACGCCACAGGTTCTAATATCGCCTTCATTTTGCAAGAACTGAGCAACTTACTACAGTGGAAGCACCAAATCACAGACCTTTCGAATTCAACAGGAACAAAAACAGGCGAACATGTCTCACAGTAAGGCAGGTATTAATGGCCTAAGAAAGAAATTATGACTACGGTAGGACCTACTTCGGAATCCAGCTGTAAGTGATTCATGAGTCGTAACCAGCAAATATGCAAACACGTACCAATTACGCATGTCACATGGCAAGGTCCTTCATTGTATTAAACAGATCAGACGAACGGTACAGTCTTTTCTAAAATATTAATTTGATATAGAACAATTTAATTCACTGCACAAATTATGCGATAGATAAACAAACCGAAGTTACGTTGGAAGAAGGTACTTCCAGATATACATACGCATGTTGAATGCCAAAATGAATTCCTCAATGAAAAGTTACAACTGAACAAAGTAGTCAGTAAACGCAATTCCATTACAGGCCAAATCGGCCCAGAGGGTCGCGGGACGTTAAGGCTCCAGCTGTAGGCTACAATCGGCATTATGGCAATTGGGATATCAGCCCTACGTGCCCGCTGTCCTTACCCTCAAGGAAGTGCACCTGGTAGTCATTTCTGTTAGAGGCTGAATAAAATCCAGGGGAATATGCGGCTGGAAGGGTTCGAGAAAATCCATGACCACATAGCGAATCGAACTCGCGAACTTCCGGCTTGCAGCGTTACACCGTTAGCTAGCTAACATATACAATTATGTCACGTGCCACAAATGGTAGCGGAAAATATGATAAAATCCAATGTAGTCAAGCTGTGTAGGAACAGAGTCTTAAAATTAGTGTGTTCAGTATCACCCCCATCTACAGGACGGTACGAAGTTCACAGAGACAACGAGATCAGCTTACACTTGGCTGAAACCGAAGGAGTTCAGGATCACGATGATGATGCACTATTTCATTCCACACAATAAAGCGAATTCAAATGAATAAAGAGACATTGATTTAATAATAATTCCAATATATTCGTCAGACAGTGAATCTGACACAGGCGCACACTGTGTAATTTAGCGAGTCTAGCCGGCCAAAAATCATTTCTCGAAAACTAATCGCTCAATTTTCATAAAATTTAGTATGTACCTTCAATTATTGAAGTGGATAAGTTTTTTATAATGAAAATAAAAATAGCAACAATTTTTACTCCAAATAAAAATAGCAATATTGTAAAAAAAAAAATTCGATTCGAGTGAAAAAAAAATTAATTAATGTTCATAATGTGGAATTAATGTTCATAATTTGGAATGTACTTAAAATTGAAAGCGTAAGGCGAGGGAATATTGCTACATATCTTAGTCGTTCGGACGTCAGATGCATCCCCTTCAGAATCTGTATCCTCGCTGCTAGTCTCTCCTTTGACAGCACCGACTAATGGAGGCTCGGAGACAACTGCAGCACTACTATTGAAATCGACCGCGATTTCCTCTTCTTAATTTCTTTAAGCTGGTAATGTAAGGGTCCTAAGAAATAAGTAGCCTGAGTAAAAGATCGGTATTTGTGTCTTTCTTGATGTTTTTCTTGCGAAGACTTCTCTGAAAAGTCTAATATAGTATTTGTTCCTCGTTTCCTGGGCTTCCTCAGATAGTTTGGCAGTAAGTATAATAGTGTCCTGTGACTTTCTGTCCATGAGCCAAGAGTTTGTGAAGGATTGTGGGCATATAATACTATTTGTGCAAGCATAAATATAATTCCCTTGTCTCCCTTGCATACTGTCAAGTGCCCGTTCATCAGTATTGCAAAACCGCAAGAAAAAGGTTTCTGATATATTATGTGTAAACGACTTATTAGATTTCCATCTATTTCCTTAATATATGCGAAATTGGAAACCTCCCTGCAAAAAATATTCTTGCGGTATTTGCATCGTTTTTATTGCAACTGCTTTGTTTTATCATGTTAACAACATGTCATGTCAACACGCCTGAACCTGTCCTATGTTCAATGTTTCGCAATAATTAAAACGGTGCATCTAAATTAACTGTTACAAGATTTTGTAATTCCCTCAATTCTTTATATTGATTTGAGGTCAACTGTAGATCAGTAATCAAAGCGAGATCCTTATTAGGTGACAATTGTTGGTCGTTCCTGCAAAATCAATTTTTACGATTTTTTTTCCTCCCATTTTGTCGCACGTTGAAGTAATGCAAGTGAAAGCCCTTCTATAATATTGGCCGCATCTCTTTTCCTAGAAGTTCTGAAATTCATATGGGCAACAGAAATCTTTTCTTCTGGCGATCTTTCTTTAAAATGTGGACTAGTCCCCCCCCCCCCGTTTTGATCTTTCTTTACGTGGACGTCCTCGAATGCTTGTACTGGCAGAATCAAATTGGAATTGTTTTGTAGTAGATGGCAACGTATTATATATTTTATTTTCAGACTTTGCATCTTGGTTGAAACATAGCGTATTACCCATATTTCAAGCATTTTTCCCATTTCTGCTGTATTTTTCCCACCGTAACCGAATTTTCGAGCATAGATATTTAATTCATTTTTTATTGACTGTAAAATGTCTTCAGAGTAATCTTTGAGGCCAAAATGTTCAATTATATTTGAGAATTTCACTCTTCTCTCGCTCTTGTTCCACATCTGGAAAACAGCTCTCCGGATTACGTAGCGCATGGTGTCTGAAAATAATTAATAGCTACTTTGTCTGCATCTGTTTGCAGAAAAAAATCATGACGTCGTATTCAGAAAAGTATATTGAATATCTCTACCAAATTTTATCGAGGTGATAGAGGGCTACAGCTTTTAAAAGTCAACTCGAAATATATAATAAGGTAAAACTCAAACTCTTTGCACATGTTTATCCAGACACTTATTCTAGACCAGCGTTGTCAGACACAGCCTAAACGGAGCGGAGCGCTCCACTATAACTCGTTGCGTCCTCCAGTGCTTCCACAGACATAAGCAAGTTCACGCTCCAACTGGACGTCTCTAGCACCACAACCGGTTTCGGAGCTTACAACTCTGACACTACTGGTCTAGACAATAAGACAATTTTTGTCACGAAAATCAGCTTATATGTAAGTACATACCTTCTTATAATATATCCACACTCAGCATTAGAAAAAATACTGTACTAACTTCACCACTTTGCACCACCCAAACACATACGTCGCGCCCGCCTCTGCAGCGTAAATGATCTTATCGGAGACATGCAACTTTCGCTCCGTTGTGAGGGTCCCCTAACAGATCTAAGCATCTGTCTACACTTGAATAGTATACTTTGGAGTGTTATAAACACGTCTATATAAGAATTTAGCATTAAAGATACGGTGTGAAAATTGATTTTTGGCCGGCTTGCTGCTTGAAATTACACACTGTGCGGCGTATCCAAACTGGCAGCTAAAATATGTTTTCGATAATATCTATTGGATTGACGAATATTTTGGGCATAGGCGATAATTTCAGAGCAGTGTATCTCGTGATTCCGATGTGGTAGCATGCTGATTTTTGTGTGAAACGAAAGATCTCGTCTAGATCTGTCCACTTGAGGCAGAAGTATTCACGTACAAATCACGGCCAAGTTCCCGACACAACAAAACCCGACATTTTTTAAATAAAGATACAATTTTCAAGTTATTCTACAAGTCTGAGTTATGGAATACTACAATTATATACAGTTTTATTCTGATATACACATCTCGATTGTTATCAGACTTTACTGGACTGGAATAATCTTTTCACTGTTTTGTTCACAACAGTATCTGTCCTCATAAGGCCTACGTGCTGCGAGAATACATGTAGTAAAAGATGCTAGGAAAATAAAAATAATACAAGAATTGATTTGAATCACATTTAATTCCATATTCCTTCCCACCGCCATGCCTTAAACTGTGATCTCGCACTGTCTAAAAGACCTGATCAACAAAAGAGCCTTAAAGTATCTCCAATAGTGATTCATATTCCTCAGTAAAGTGAGTGGAAACAGAGATAAGCGTCCAAAATGTTCACCATGGTGCAAAAGTTGATTGAGCTTTGCATTATCATATTATATAATCACAACTGTGAAAACACAGCCATGCAAACAAGGCTGAAATGTTAGCTTTTCAACCTCACTTCATACGATCAGGCATATGCTCAATATAGAGGGCGATATTAAGAACCGCAGCTCTAGCTGCAAGTCTAGTCAATGACCGTTATAGGCCTAAATAAAATACTTGAGAGGAGACCTTCCAGTTTTACAAGCCTAGTAAAGATATTTTCGATAGGCTTTTCCACTATTCAGAGGTTTGCCTTTTAATGCTCTTTCCTCTCAATGGAGGAGAGTACAATCAACCAGTTGTTATGTTTCTCCGACAGACAGAAGACCTGTCGTGCTTAACCCACAGAATTAAATGAGAAATACTGACTCAGACGGCAGCTCAAAGATATTTAATCCTGCCATTAACACTGTGGCATGATTCCAAAGTACCAAAACAGAGAAAATGTGCGGGTGTGTATGTGTGGACAAGCAGAAATTGGTCGCACCTAGTGAACTCTGGGAGTCACAAGTAACTCCACTCAGCGTCGAACATTTTATGTACAATGTATGTACAGTGGTTGGTTGCACAACTTGCGACCATTATACAGCAAGTCTAGAATGACTGCTATCGTCTACGTCAATATGGAGCCACAAGTAGCTCCACTTAACGTCGAACATGTTATGTACAATGTATGTACAGGTGTTGGCTGCACAAGTTGCGCCCATTACACAGCAAGTCTAGAATGACTGCTATCGTCTATGTCAATATGGAGCCACAAGTAGCTCCACTTAACGTCGAACATGTTATGTACAATGTATGTACAGTGGTTGGTTGCACAACTTGCGACCATTATACAGCAAGTCTAGAATGACTGCTATCGTCTACGTCAATATGGAGCCACAAGTAGCTCCACTTAACGTCGAACATGTTATGTACAATGTATGTACAGTGGTTGGCTGCACAAGTTGCGACCATTATACAGGAAGTCTAGAATGACTGATATCGTCTACGTCAATATGCAGCCACAAGTAGCTCCACTTAACGTCGAACATGTTATGTACAATGTATGTACAGTGGTTGGTTGCACAAGTTGCGACCATTATACAGCAAGTCTAGAATGACTGCTATCGTCTACTTCAATATGGAGCCGCAAGTAGATCCACTTAACGTCGAACATGTTATGTACAATGTATGTACAGTGGTTGGTTGCACAATTTGCGACCATTATACAGCAAGTCTAGAATGACTGCTATCGTCTACGTCAATATGCAGCCACAAGTAGCTCCACTTAACGTCGAACATGTTATGTACAATGTATGTACAGTGGTTGGTTGCACAACTTGCGACCATTATACAGCAAGTCTAGAATGACTGCTATCGTCTACGTCAATATGCAGCCACAAGTAGCTCCACTTAACGTCGAACATGTTATGTACAATGTATGTACAGTGGTTGGTTGCACAACTTGCGACCATTATACAGGAAGTCTAGAATGACTGCTATCGTCTACGTCAATATGCAGCCACAAGTAGCTCCACTTAACGTCGAACATGTTATGTACAATGTATGTACAATGGTTGGTTGCACAACTTGCGACCATTATACAGCAAGTCTAGAATGACTGCTATCGTCTACGTCAATATGCAGCCACAAGTAGCTCCACTTAACGTCGAACATGTTATGTACAATGTATGTACAGTGGTTGGTTGCACAACTTGCGACCATTATACAGCAAGTCTAGAATGACTGCTATCGTCTACGTCAATATGCAGCCACAAGTAGCTCCACTTAACGTCGAACATGTTATGTACAATGTATGTACAGTGGTTGGCTGCACAACTTGCGACCATTATACAGCAAGTCTAGAATGACTGCTATCGTCTACTTCAATATGGAGCCACAAGTAGCTCCACTTAACGTCGAACATGTTATGTACAATGTATGTACAGTGGTTGGCTGCACAAGTTGCGACCATTATACAGCAAGTCTAGGCTCATTTCGTCGGAATTATCACCTTCATCTCACTCACACCATACAGCCCGCACATGTCAAAGGCTCCCTCAAGATAACACCGTACGGTCATAGTTGGCGTTATCTGGCGACTCGTGTTACGGGACTTAGTTTTATGAAGTAGCTTACACTTAGTTAGTTGACTGCGAACAATTTGTCTGAACATAAAGTTTCTTTCTTTTCATGGTACCCCGGCGCGGCGGGAGGAACTTCGGGCGCACTTCCCACCTGCAGGATCGCCGTGGAGGATGGAGGTGAAACTCCTCATGGAGTTTAAGGGGGGTGGGTACAAGGGCGGGTAGGGGTGTGATTGGGTGGGGTGGGGTGGGATGGGTTGGGATTGGGTGGGATGGGGTGAGGTGGGGTGGGATGGGGTGGGTTGGGGTGGGGTGGGGTGGGCGGTGGGGCGGGGTGTTAGGGTTCGGGTTTTTTCGTTGGTTTGGGGAGAATAAGGCATTAGTTTTGTCAACAGTGCAAATTTTAATTTACTTTAGGCCTTTATTGCCGGAGTTCAGTCAAGGTGCTTTCCAAGCTTCTTTGACAAGGCCCAGAAAGTATCAGAACATTTTATTGACTCCCAATAGGGGTATGAGTTTCGTAACCCGAATGGAATGTCCAACTAACTTAACACACTTCACAGTTTCGAATGAAAGCACAGAACTCCGGCAGCAACACAGAATAAAAGAGGATTTCTATCTCAATTATCTAAAGGGATGCAAACTAAAAATCTTGACCTCACAATAGATTGAAAATCATGAAATTAAATTGTAATGTAACAAATTCAAATCAATTGTAAAGTCAAAGTAAATTTACAGAACTACATAACACAGCATAATTTACATAATAACTCTGATAGCAGAAATGAACGATACATGTATTTATATTGTCATCGTAGCCAATTATTAGTACTAAATATATAAACATATATAGCACATAAAAATATGAAGTGAAAGTTGCATTCAACCGCACTGAAAAGTTCAAATCGGATCTGAACAATAAGGGCTAGCAGGACAACTGACTGGAATGCGGCAGAGTTGAGTTCTTTCCGAGATAAGGGACGATATCAACTGTCACAAACTCCAGAACGGCTTCTATGTTTACCGGATGCTTCTCTATACAGGCATAAGCAGAACAAGGTGATAAAGTAGGCTATGCCTCAATCTCGACCGACAAAACACAGAAATCATGGAGCCCTACCTCTATTCTTTCTGTAAACACTACTTTTATTACCAGATCCGCCAATAGGCCTAGTATGAGAAATAAAGATTATGAAAGCGGTACTATGCATTCAAATATCCACGCATATGAAAATCTGTATAAAAATTATAAAAGCGAATGAACGTATATATAATCCATGCTTTGATGTAAAAAGAAACTGGCATATATATCAAAATTCCAAAATAACAGTGATTGCAGAAATGTGAGAATCATCCATCAAACGCTTACCCTCGAACAATTATCTTAATTATGTTATAAAAATGAATTTTTAGCACATTAAAATATATGCAGTGCAAACTGCACACAACAGAGTCCAAATCGGACCTGACTCACAGCAGTTAGTAGGGCAAGTACTGGAAGGTGGCTGAGTTCAGTTCCTTTCGAGATAAGGAGAGGAACTATCTATGCCAGAAAATGCAGTACGGCTGCTATTCGTCGAGGCTTGTTTCAAGGGTTACCTAGTGTCTCTACCCAGGAATTGAATAACCAGTACAAGATAATCATGATTAGCTCAATCTTCCTTTCACCGGTACACAAAGCATGGCGCCCTACTTCCTCTGTGCTTTCTGTAAAAAAGTACTTTTGACGCTATACGGTCACCAGAAGTAGACTAAGGAAATCTAAAACAAATAATACAAGCCATTGAGCAACTATATTACAAATTAGATTTCCTTGCACTCATGTTAATATAAATCGATATCAAAATTCCAAAGTAACAGTGATTGCAAGAATGTAGCAATCACTTATCTTATACTTATCCTGAATTTTATTGCAAACAATCATATTCATTATATAAAGGTTATTTAGCAGATAAAAATGAAACTGTACACAATGAAGCTAGTAAGTACAAATTGGAGTTGACTATTATCAGTTGGTAGGGCAACTAACTGCAATGTGGCTGAGTTCAGTTCCCTCCGAGATGAGGAGGGAAACGAACTGTACCAAAAGATACAAAATGGCCACGTGCCGTTTAATCTCATTTCTATGATTACCTGGATTCCCTATCCAGAAACTGAATAAGCGGAGCGAGATGATACAAGTATTGGTCAATCTTGCTCCGCACGGTACAGAGAGCATGGAGCCCTACCTCTATGCTTTCTGTAGAACAGAGTCGCCAAAAGTAAGAAATAAAAGAGAACTAAACATGCAAAATGTACCTCAACAAAACTATGAGCAATTCCCATGTATTTACGAAAATAAAATACATGGGCATTAATGGATTGTTACAGTGGCATAAAATTCAAAAACAAAAATATGTAAACTTTTACTAAACATTCTCTATACAAACGAAACCAATTCACGAGGCCACTGTCAAAAAAGGAATATAAATTAACAGAACTAAATTATCACTCGCCACTACTTGAAAAAAAAATTCATAGCCATTTCTAAAAAAATCATAACCCCATATGAAAAAATAACATCTCCAAACAAATTCATGTGAAAAAATAATATCTCAAAAAAAAAAAAATCACGTAAGAAAAAAATTTCTAAAAAAGATCATGTGAATAAAAATCATTTCTAATGGCCCTACGTGGTCACCGAAAATAGGCTAAGGAAATCAAAGACAAGGAATATAAGCCACTGAGCAACTATATTGGGAATTTATATTTTCATGCATTCTTGTAATAATAAATCGGTATCTAAATTCCAAAGTAACAGTGATTGCAAGAATCTGGCAATCACCTATCTCACATTTATCTTGAATTCTATCGCAAAGAATTATATTACTTATAGCCTATACAGATTATTTAGAAATGAAATTTTATACACAATGAAACTAGTGAATTCAAATTGTAGTTGACTAATATCAGTTGGTAGGGCAACTGATTGCAGAATGGCTGAGTTCAGTTCCCTCGACATAAGGAGGGAAATGAACTGTGCTAAAAATAGGAAACGGCCATGTGCCGTTCAATTTCATTTCAACGATTACCTGACTTATCTATCCAGGAACTGAATAAGCGGAGCGAGATGATACAAGTATTGGTCAATCTTGCTCCGCACGGTACAGAGAGCATGGAGCCCTACCTCTATGCTTTCTGTAGATACTTCTTTTGGTAGAACAAAGTCGCCAAAAGTAAGAAATAAACGAGGCCTAAAGATGCAAAATGTACCTCAAAACTATGAGCAATTCCCATGCATTTACGAAAATAAAATACATGGACTATAATGGATTACTACAGTGGCATAAAATTCAAAAACAAAAATGTGTAAACTTTTACAAAACATTTTACATACAAATGAAAGTAATTCCCAAGGCCACTGTTACGAAACAGATTGTTGAGTAGAAGTCAACAAAATTATCACTCGCCACCACTTGAAAAAAAAAATCATATCCATTTTAAAAATCAGACGCCACCATGTGGAAAAAAGTACTGTTTCCACAGAAGAAAATGTCATATGAAAAAAAAAATTCGAATTCCAAAAGTCATATCGCATTCATTTGAAAAAAAAAAAGTTCACATTCGTGAAAGCTATCACAACTTTTATCATGTGAAAAATAACTTATTCCCTCCAATGAGAAGAAGATTCCGTTCATAAAACCGTCATTATAGCATATTCTCAATCAAATTATCAAAAATCCAACAAAGTCATAATATCTTATAAAATAAAAAAAAGTCCAACTGCACAAAACAGCATTTTATCTTCAATAAAAAAACTCATGACATTATTTCCTACTATCAAACAAAAGCCATCAACTAGCAGTCCTAATTATATATATTTTCTAATAAATGGAATCCAATTCTGCAACCAAATAATTTCTTCTTGTCCAACAAGTAAAATAAACTCAACAACATGTCATTTCTTCTCATATGAGAAGCCAAACTCTTCCAAGCTAAAGAAATAGCCTACATCAAGAGCTCACGATTGATGACATAAGGAAACATTAATCAATTCTCTATTAGAGATAAAGTTCCTCTGTAATTAAAAACAACCGCATCACCAATACAGAAGAGCTCCAACTAAAGCAAAACATTATCTTTAATAACATATTCTTCAATGAATGGAAGATGAAACTAAGAACAAACCGCAATATCTTCTGTCAACAAGAAATTCAACTCAAGCAAAACAACATTACTGTTTTCCAAGAAGTAATGGAAATGTGTAAACATACCTTATACCAAGACAATTGCACGCTGCTAACCAGGAGCCACAGAAATACATTCTACAAAGAAGAAATGCAACAAGAAGCACTTAATCAAAAATAAAAAAAAGAATTTCTAAAACTGAAAATTGCTACAGAAAATAAAATGATATGGACGCTGAAGTATCTGTATACTATATCCATTGAAGAAGAAATAAAAGTCTTATTAATATCATTGATAACTAGACTTCAGCAATAATTGACGTGCTACGACTGCAGCGAGGTGCTGAGTCATTAGACTTCAACCACAGTCAACTGCTGCCACTACAAAGAGGTGCTGAGTCATCAGACTTCAACCACAGTCAACTGCTGCCGCTACAATGAGGTGCTGAGTTACCAGACTTCAACCACAGTCAACTGCTGCCACTACAATGAGGTGCTGAGTCATCAGACTTCAACCACAGTCAACTGCTGCCACTACAATGAGGTGCTGAGTCATCAGACTTCAACCGCAGTCAACTGCTACCGCTACAATGAGGTGCTGAGTCGACTTCAACCATAGTCAACTGCTGCCACTACAATGAGGTGCTGGAGTCATCAGACTTCAACCACAGTCAACTGCTGCCACTACAATGAGGTGCTGAGTCATCAGACTTCAACCACAGTCAACTGCTGCTACTAGAATGAGGTGATGAGTCTCTTGTAATTTAGTATATTTTATGTCTATTGCGACAAAGTGTTGCTCATAACATTAATAAACGATTGATTGATTGATTGATTGATTGATTGATTGATTGATTATAGTTCAACCACAGTCAACTGCTGCCACTATAATGAGGTGCTGATTCATCACATTTCAACCATAGACAACTTCTACCACTGCAGCGAGGTGTTGGGTCAACAGAAATCTGTCATTAACATCCAGAGGTGCTGACAGACAACCAGAATCTACGTCCATTGTTCTTGATTCTCAAATATGCAAACGTTAACTAATTCATTGTTTTATATTCTGACCATGAGTTGTTTTGTCAGTTCCATTTGGATGTCAGTATAATAAATAATGATTATTAATATTCCTGCTTTTATTTCTTGTAGTTTTTACAATACTATTATATATATTACATTCCTTTGCACAATGAAAAGTTGCACTGTTCGGATCAAATTTCTGCAGGTTTAAAGGACAGAACTAAAATTCTTTCCATCACTTATTATCATAATACACTGCTCTCTTAAAATGACAGAGGATATTGAGAATTAAATCAATGGCTTTCATAAAACACGCTATGAAATCATTCATATAAAACATTTTTTTCTTGAAAAAGAAACAATAACAAATAGAGCAAAATTGTGTTAAACTTCTTGTTGAAATATCTCAATGAATAACTCCCTGAAATTAATGACATTTCTTACGGTTCGCCCTTTATATTTTATATACGTAAATATGGTAAATCGCATGACAGGTTTGAGAATAGGCCTATAACTTTGAACTTATTTAATAGACTTCCATGTAATATTAGAAATCTTCCTTTTTAAAGGACAGTCGGGTCAAGATTCATTTCAAACCTTCTTTATAGCGCTGAAGTGTATCTTAGTTAGAGCATATTTTTTCTTTATTGATGTCTCCTTATACTGTAGGCCTATACATTATGATTTCATTAGGCTATATAGGCATAATGGTTCGATTTCATAAACGAGGTCTAGACTACCACCATGGCTTTAAACCGCGTTTGGATTTATAAAACGAGGTCATTTTCATTTTTCTGAGCCATGGCTCGAAACCATGTTCTGAAGCAGAGACCACGGCTGAGGTAGGTTCATGTATACAAGATGGAGGTAGTATATCAGCTGGATGATTATCAAAGGAAAATTTGTGTCTTCAAGTATTAAATTCCCGGATTACAATGATGAGAATCAGAAATAATTCTTAGTAACTATATAACGATGATAATTTCAGACGAATATTTCGATTTTCGAAGGAATCAACGCAAAATTGAGCAAAAATGCTAAGTAATAATCTGCAACGAAATGCAAGAGGCGGCAGGTTGACAAATCTTTCACACTTTGTTGCTTTAAGGGAAGTAAGATATAATATTTTATATTATTTATACCTTAATATAAGACGATATATTTTAATTCTTAGTCTTTATATTAATTTTTTACATTTTATTTAAACAAAATTACCACCACCACCACCACCACCACCACCACCACCACCACCACCACAACTGCTACTGATGTATCTGTGAATCATCGACCATCTCTCTACTCTGCCTTATTTACAATAGCCACAGTCGGTCCTGGAATAATTTTTTGCCACAAGACAACAGCAATCGAAGTTCGAAAGTTTTAAATTTTTGCTACTGAAAAATAGTATTACTGAACAGAACTAGTCCATTTTCAAAAAGGCATATGACTCGGCTAAGAGCGACGTATTATATGATATTCATATTGAATTTGTAATTCCCAAGAAACTAGTTCGATTAATTAAAATGTGTCTCAGTGAAACGTACAACAGTGTCCGTATAGGCCAGTTTCTATCTGATGCTTTTCCAATTCACTGCGGGCTAAAGCAGGGAGATGCACTATCACCTTCACTTTTTAACTTTGCTCTAGAATATGCCATTAGGAAAGTCCAGGATAACAGAGAGGGTTTGGAATTGACGGGTTACATCAGCTTTATGTCTATGTGTATGATGTGAATATGTTAGGAGAAAATCCACAAACAATTGGGAAAACACTGAAATTTTACTTGAAGCAAGTAAAGCGATAGGTTTGGAAGTAAATCACAAAAAGACAAAGTATATGATTATGTCTCGTGACTAGAATATTGTACGAAATGGAAATACAAAAACTGGATATTTATTCTTCAAATAGGTGCAAAAATTCAAATATCTTGGAGCAACAGTAACAAATATAAATGACATCCGGGAGGAAATTAAACGCAGAATAAATAAGAGAAATGCCTGTTATTACTCAGTTGAGAAGCTTTTGCCATCCAGTCTGCTGTCAAAAAATCTGAAAGTTAGAATTTATAAAACAGTTATATTACCGGTTGATCTGTATGGCTGTGAAACTTGGACTCTCACTTTGAGAGAGTAAGAGTGATTAAGGGTGTTTGAGAATAAAGTTCTTAGGAACATATCTGGGGTTAAGAGGGATGAAGTTACAGGAGAATGGAGAAAGTTACACAACACAGAAATGCAAGCATTGTATTCTTCACCTGACATATTTAGGAACATTAAATCCATACGTTTGAGATGGGCAGGGCATGTAGCATGTATGGGCGAATCCAGAAATGCGTATAGAGTGTTAGTTGGGATACCGGTGGGAAATAGGCCTTTGATGAGGCCGAAAGGTAGATGGGAGGATAATATTAAAATGGATTTGAGAGAGGTGGAATATGGTGATAGAGAGTAGATTAATCTTGCACAGGATAGGGACCGATGGCGGGCTTATATGAGGGCGGCAATGAACCTCCGGGTTCCTTAAAAGCCATTTGTAAGTAAGTAAGTAAGTTTATATTTTATTTATTATTCTCTGGCTATATAGGCCTAAATATATACATTAATCTTGCATACGACGTTGTAGCTTGTTTAATGTAATATGATTAAAGTCTTCCATAACTTTTTTCTATTTTCCTTTAGCTAATAATAATAATAATAATAATAATAATAATAATAATAATAATAATAATAATAATAATGTGACAGCGACGTGAGATTCGAACTCACGACTAGCAGAAGGAAGTGCAAAGTCGGCCGTGTTTTGGGCGGGTTGCGCGCGCATCTGCCTCCTGGGGCATGGCACGCGCGGTGAAGGAGGGGAGCAGCAGCGTGCGAGATTATTCGAGAATGCCATCCTGACATCCGTGGAAATCTTCTAGGCATCTATCGATTATTCGAGATCGCGAACTATCCAGAACTCGTACTTTCTCGCAACGATAGTTTGGCTTTAAAAGAAGAAACGCGAGCGAACTTGAGCAGTTTTCGATTTATTCAGCCATTCAGTGAGTAAGCCAGTGAACAGAGCATGCCAGCCAGTCTTGTGTACCGGAGTTCGACTTGAGTGTGCGTCCGCAACTGTGTCAGCATCCGAAGGCCTGAGTTCGATTGCAGTGGACCGCAGTTGGAGGGACCCGAGTTCGAGTGCAGAGGACCGCAGTTGGATGGACCTGAGTTCGAGTACAGTGGACTGTCTCTGAAGGTCTGTGGTTCGAGATACTGTGAACGCGAGTGACTGAGCTAGAAGAACTAGCCAAGACAAACGAGCTGTGAACTGAGAACTGACCGTTCTGTGTTGTAAATAGTGCCTTGTAAATATTAGTTAAGATTAACAGTTCATTGTTGTTCGTAATAGTCCAAGTAAATTGTCATTGTCGTCAGTGGAATGCACTAACGAATACTGTGTTACTGTGTGGAGAGCAAATCCTATTGTTGAGATAATAAAATTAAATTGTTGTTTAGTTTAAAAAGTTACAATAATAATAATAATAATAATAATAATAATAATAATAAAAATAATAATATATACTGCTGAATTTGTACTTGTAATTGTTTATTTAGTTTAATGTTCATGTCACTTATTTTCACTGACTTCATGTAATTTTGTGTGACTTATAATTATTTTTAAATAAGCTCCCCACTCAATGTATTTCGTGTATATTTTGTATACCTTTATAAAGAGTGGAAGAAAATGGCTTTTGATCTTAAACTCTGCAAGGCAAAATAAAGCTTCTACCACTGTCACCACTATTGTCAGTATACTTCCTCTCATAGTACTCCCCGTGCTATGCATTACAAATTATTATTATTATTATTATTATTATTATTATTATTATTATTATTATTATTATTCTGTTGTATAGTATGTCACAGAACATTCAATAAAATTATTCAGTATACCACGACTTCTGCAGTTTATGCAACGTTTCATTTCTCCAAATATGAAGTAGGCTACAACTTACAGAAAGTATTGGGATTTTAAAATTAGACATGTAATTTTAGAGACAATCTCATTTGACGATAATCAGGCGATTTTACCAGCAACGGAAGAAGAATTACAAATAGCACCAAATTCATTACATGAAATCATGAAAAATTTAATTTGGAAATTTGAACTGAAAAAACAACAAGGTCAGTGCCATTTAAAGGAAAACATCACTTGAGAACGAAGACTGTTATTAACAATAGTATCATAGAACAGGTGAAACATTTCTGTTATCTAGGTTGGGATATTTCATGTAATTATGAAGACGATACAAATAAAACATTGAATACATTCCAGATGATGTGTGGAACAATAAGCAGTATAAAACTCAAAGAGAGAAACAAATTAAATTTTATAAGGACATCGCAGTCCCGAGTTTAATGTACGGATGTGAAAACCGGGTGACGAGTACGACTGATACAAAAGGACTGAGTCCGCAGAGATGGAATACCTAACATCAGTGGCAGGCTATATGAGGACAGACCAGGAAAGAAACTCACAAATAAGGAAAGAATTGAATAGGTTTAATGTAACAGAAAGAATAGTAAACCAAAAAAAGGACTGGTTTGAACATTTCTATATATAATTTGAACTGGTAATGGAAATTACGGGAAAACGGGTGAATTCATTTTAATGAATGACCCGTCATTTTGAAGCTTGACATCCAAAGATTTTCAGAAAAATAGTAACTTTCACTGAAGCGTTAGTTTTCCTACATAATTTTCCTATTTTCCAAAATCCATCTGTCATCAGTTTTGAGAACTAATGGCTTTTCAGAATAAAACAAAACACACACACTACAATAAACAATATTACACGAAAGCCATGACCTGCAGGATTGCTGACATATTTAGAGCTCAGATTATCTGACACCATAATTCCAATAGCTATGTCGATCTTCATTTGTGTAACTTTTTAGAAAATCTCAAGACTTACTAAAAATAATTTACAGGTCTGATTCTCTGGTGCGTAATTTTCTGAGTACAGCTGTGTATTGGATTTTAGAAACTATAAAACTTAAGAAGGTTTGATGACATTATTACATTAAAATTTGAATATTGTGACAGCGACGTGAGATTCGAACTCACGACCAGCGTCCCGCAAGAAAGACGATCGCGCGGAGCACTTTGGGATGGCGCGCGGCGGAGAGGGGAAAGGGCCAACGCGGCGAGAGAGTGGAGAGGGAGTGCGCGCGCATCTGGAGCTGGTAGAGAGGAGAGGGCTCTGGATTTTTCTGGAGTGCCATCTCTAGAGACGCGTGGAACTATCGAGGCTACGTCGCTGTGGTTATAAATTAAGGACGCGAAGGAACGACAGCAGTTTTCAGTTGATTAGTCAGCCAGTCAGTGAGAAAGCCAGAGCAAGCAAGCCAGTCTTGTGTACCGGAGTTCGACTCGAGTGTGCGTCCGCAACTGTATCAGCATCCGAAGGCCTGAGTTCGAGTGCAGTGGACCGCAGTTGGAGGGACCTGAGTTCGAGTGCAGTGGACCGCAGTTGGAGGGACCTGAGTTCGAGTACAGTGAACTGTCTCTGAAGGTCTGTGGTTCGAGATACTGTGAACTCGAGTGACTGAGCTAGAAGAACTGTGAACTGAGAACTGATAGTTCTGATTTGTAAATAGTGCTTTGTAAATATTAGTTACGATTAACAGTTCATTGTTGTTCATACTAGTCCAAGTAAATTGTCATTGTCGTCGGTGGAGTGCTATAACGAATACTGTGTTAAGTGAGAATCCAATTGTTGACGAGAGCGTTTAAGGCGAATTGTAGAAAGGAATTATTGTTGTGACGAATAAAGTTTATTGTTGTTACTAATAAAATTCACAATATTATCACAGTTTATGCCATTATGTATTTGTCACTAATGATGTACATTAATGCTATTGATATATCGATGATAATTATGAAAGTGAATCCTATTGGGGTTATACTGTATAAGTAGGCGTACAGAATATCTTAAATTAGTTCTTAATATCTATAATTTACAGAGTAACGGCTATAGTATATATAGAGTTACTGAAAACTACAAAACTTACGTAACATAACAATATTGATATTAAAAATGAAATATTTTTACACTTATTACTGAAGTGGTGTGGGTCTTTTTTAATATATATTTAATGGCTGGGCGGTGCAGATACTTCTATGTGTGATTCTCTAATTTTTCTAGGATGTAGTGCAGTAATATGGAAGAGGCATTAGTGAATTGAGTCATGTTTCTATTTTAGCTGCATCTTATCCAAATTAATTTCATATTCCTTTGGTTTAATCGATTAGATCTGAGATCGCTGCCAAGCATATCATTTTGTTGTAGGGAGAGCTCAAAGAACTGAAGATAGATGTGGTCAAGAAAAACTATTTATCATAAAAAACATTGAAGAGGAAGCTTTTTAAAAGAAATATTTTTGACAGGATTCCTGAGTAATTACGTTGCTTTAAATGTTACATCTTCATCATTGTGGAAGCAAATGCATTTCAAAATGTCTGGTAATCTTTATGGACATAAATATGAAAACTTTTATTTGAACTTATAACTAACTGGATTTGCAGCATTTGTTGCACAAGCCACCAGTACAGTATAAACAGGATGGTTGACGACAAAATCCCAGAAAACTATTGCATTCAAGACTTAATGGAACAAAAGAGTTTATTATAACCCTTAATGACGGAACAGACCAAGTGGCCTATACGTTGTGGCTCATAATGAAAGTACTGAACTATAGGCTTATTTGGAGAGTTTTGCGGGTTGCATACAAACGCCACAGAAAGCTGAGTTCTGGCATCCTGTCCGTTTCAAATATCAGCTAACAATTTGTGTAATCTACTTCTGCTGTGATTTCATTTCTGATTGAAGCAGCTATATGTAAAGTACTGGACTACGTTTTGAGAGTTTAATAACATATACATGTTTTCAGGATCACTGATAGACAATTGCGTGAAAGATATGAAAATATTCTCAACTTCTGCTTTCCTTTAATTTTCAATGAACGAAGTGTACAAAGGAGTAGTCCTACTGCGCAAAGGTTCACTGACTGCATATAAGAACGAAATGTGTAAAAATGTACTATATATTTATTATTTACCTCATGAATTGAAAATGCCCCATTATAAAAAAAAATTAAACTAATAAAAACATTAATGTATTACATAATATGTGGCAGTAATATGTTGTAGATGCATTTATCCAGTACAGTTTATATTCAAAAAGAAAAAATTATTGAAACCATCCGCGGAGTTATATTTTGTCCCACTGCAAGCACTGACTTAACTTTTAAGGTCACTTCAGCTTAAGTGTTTGGAATATTTTGTGTAAAATGTAAGGCATTAAGTATATTCGTTATTTTCAGTTAATTTTAGGTAATGAACATCCGTCTCCTACTAATAACAAATCTGAGATATTATACCAAAATAATCCTGTCCTCGGCGTAAGAATTGCTTATCTTACGACACATTAATATTTACTATTCAAACAAGAAGATGCCTCTAAATAATATATCACCGTATGAAGTCAAAACGAGTAAACAACTGGCCTTGAATTATAATTTATGTATAAGAAGGCTGATTGATTTCTAATAGAAATTTTAATTCCTATGTATTTGTATGTCGGTATTCAATACTCGTCTAGCTATAAAACAGCAATCGCATTTTTTAACTATTCGCATAAAAAGAAGGAAATAACAATATCGCAAGGATAGAAGATGTGTAAACGTTCGCATCTTTTATTGTATCGGTATTTGAACGCACTCGCAGCTTGGTTATTGTCGTGGCGACGTCATCAACAATGCTCAACACACAGGACGTGCGGATCGTTTCCCTGGAAACACTTGGGATTGCGATTTCGAAGATTCGAAATGTCGAAAATATTCCGATCCCTCAAGCTTCAATCGCTCAAGAATGCGTTCTGGGGAGGACCTGCGGTTGTGCAAGCACCATCGCGGATTTCGTGGGGCATGCCAGATTTGGTAAGAACCGTGGGTATCGTTGGGACTGTGGGGTTGGGGGGCTATTACTTATGGAACCGTCTACCGGAGAGAAGTGATGCCTCCACGTCCCCTGATCGTGTTCCTCCGCCGTCTCCGCCTTCACAGTCACCACACGCACACTCCCGTTATTGCACACATTTTCCATACTTTTACGCACCCCCCTGCACACCAACACGCCCACCACCAGTGACACTACAGTCACCCCCCTCATCCCCACATCCATCTTCATCCGAACCACCGCCACCCCCGCCGCCCCGCTCTATTCTCAAAAAGGGTACACCAGAAGAACAGGGGGCCGACCGTCCGCGCAAGAGGGTGAGGCTTGTGCTTGTTCCCGAGGTTCGTGAGATACCTCGGGAGGAAGACAAGCCGTCACCCTCTATGCGGGCGGGAATGGCAGACAGACCGTCCACCCCACAACGTACAGACAGAATTCCTCCCTGGTCAAGTCGTCAAAGGCAGCAGGAAGCGAGGCGCTCCTCCCCGAGGGAGAGCGCCCCGCAGCCTGCTACAAAGCCCAGTACGGGCAGAGTCGCCAGCCAGCAGACTCCGGGGGGCTCTCGCTCGCAGCCTGCTGGCGCGTCCAGTACGGGCAGACGCGACTTCAGCCAAGGCATGACAGAGGAGCAACACGAGGCTTTGTACAGAAGATATTTGGCATCTAATCCTACCAAGGAGCAATTAGAATTCTATGAAAAGGTCCTTAGAAATTACGGGACGGAGCGTAGACACAGGGACGGAGGGGATTAGGGCAAAACTTGCACGGCCGCGGTCCTCGTAGGGCTCGTCGCCAAGACAATTAAGGTAAGTCGAGAATCTGCTTCATTACTATTATCATTATTCTTAGTGTTCTAGTGTGTAGGATAGGTATAGGTTATTGTAGTTATAGTTTTTTATATTTATAGTATACAATCAGTGTCTTATTTCATTCATAATATTTATACAGCAAAAATTAAATTTCTGTGTTAACCAAATTTTAGGAACTGTCTTTCGCCATTTTATACAAAATTTCTAGTAATTTCTGGTTCACTTTCTGGCATTATCTTACCACCTTCATCTCATTTAGACGCTAAATAAACATCGCAGTTGATAAAGAACCATAACAAACCAATTAGATTTTTAAAGTATCTGCATATAGGCCTATGGAAATTTACCATCTGCATTTAGGTGTTAAGATGTAGAAAAGTGATGCAGTCTCATAACACGAGTAGGAATATAAAATAAATACTTCCTCAGTAAATCGACGAAAGAATAATCACAACGAAAGTGCTTGTGTCAAATTTCTGACAGTGCTGCACATACTTTTAGGTCACAGACTCATCGTGGAAATTGCAGATAGCACTTTTAAAATACCATTAAATTATGAAGCGATTAAAACAACGCTACTATAAACATGCTATCACTAATAGCGAATTACTCACATATAGCGTAATCAGTATTAACAAAACAAGTCTTATACTATGCATCGACTTACTGAGTCAAAGATTGTAAAGGAGAAAAGCCAAATAACGCCACAGGTTCTAATATCGCCTTCATTTTGCAAGAACTGAGCAACTTACTACAGTGGAAGCACCAAATCACAGACCTTTCGAATTCAACAGGAACAAAAACAGGCGAACATGTCTCACAGTAAGGCAGGTATTAATGGCCTAAGAAAGAAATTATGACTACGGTAGGACCTACTTCGGAATCCAGCTGTAAGTGATTCATGAGTCGTAACCAGCAAATATGCAAACACGTACCAATTACGCATGTCACATGGCAAGGTCCTTCATTGTATTAAACAGATCAGACGAACGGTACAGTCTTTTCTAAAATATTAATTTGCTATAGAACAATTTAATTCACTGCTCAAATTATGCAATAAATAAACAAACCGAAGTTACGTTGGAAGAAGGTACTTCCAGATATAGATACGCATGTTGAATGCCAAAATGAATTCCTCAATGAAAAGTTACAACTGAACAAAGTAGTCAGTAAACGCAATTCCATTACAGGCCAAATCGGCCCAGAGGGTCGCGGGACGTTAAGGCTCCAGCTATAGGCTACAACCGGCATTATGACAGTAGGGATATCAGCCCTACGTGCTCGCTGTCCTTACCCTCAAGGAAGTGCACCTGGTAGTCATTTCTGTTAGAGGCTGAATAAAATCCAGGGGAATATGCGGCTGGAAGGGTTCGAGAAAATCCATGACCACATAGCGAATCGAACTCGCGAACTTACGGCTTGCAGCGTTACACCGTTAGCTAGCTAACATATACAATTATGTCACGTGCCACAAATGGTAGCGGAAAATATGATAAAATCCAATGTAGTCAAGCTGTGTAGGAACAGGGTCTTAAAATTAGAGTGTTCAGTATCACCCCCATCTACAGGACGGTACGAAGTTCACAGAGACAACGAGATCAGCTTACACTTGGCTGAAACAGAAGGAGTTCAGGATCACGATGATGATGCACTATTTCATTCCACACAATAAAGCGAATTCAAGTGAATAAAGAGACATTGATTTAATAATAATTCCAATATACTCGTCAGACAGTGAATCTGACACAGGCGCACACTGTGTAATTTAGCGAGTCTAGCCGGCCAAAAATCATTTCTCGAAAACTAATCGCTCAATTTTCATAAAATTTAGTATGTACCTTGAATTATTGAAGTGGATAAGTTTTTTATAATGAAAATGAAAATAGCAATATTGTAAAAAAAAAATTCGATTCGAGTGAAAAAAAATTAATTAATGTTCATAATGTGGAATTAATGTTCATAATGTGGAATGTACTTAAAATTGAAAGCGTAAGGCGAGGGAATATTGCTACATATCTTAGTCGTTCGGACGTCAGATGCATCCCCTTCAGAATCTGTATCCTCGCTGCTAGTCTCTCCTTTGACAGCACCGACTAATGGAGGCTCGGAGACAACTGCAGCACTACTATTGAAATCGACCGCGATTTCCTCTTCTTAATTTCTTTAAGCTGGTAATGTAAGGGTCCTAAGAAATAAGTAGCCTGAGTAAAAGATCGGTATTTGTGTCTTTCTTGATGTTTTTCTTGCGAAGACTTCTCTGAAAAGTCTAATATAGTATTTGTTCCTCGTTTCCTGGGCTTCCTCAGATAGTTTGGCAGTAAGTATAATAGTGTCCTGTGACTTTGTGTCCATGAGCCAAGAGTTTGTGAAGGATTGTAGGCATATAATACTATTTGTGCAAGCATAAATATAATTCCCTTGTCTCCCTTGCATACTGTCAAGTGCCCGTTCATCAGTATTGCAAAACCGCAAGAAAAAGGTTTCTGATATATTGGGTGGTATTAATAAAAACGAAGACCTTACTTTGCTCATCTTCCTCATGAGCAAAACGAGCTTGCTTTTTCTATGAAGAAGCTCTGAAATGTCGTATTAATAAAAAGTATCGGAGCTTGCTCTTACGTGTCAGAGCTTGTTCTCAGTTTTTGCTTCACTTACCGTGGGAATTCGTATCAGTAGGGTCGTCAAACGGGTTCAGGCCAGCGACAACAAGCGATACCGCCACGTGTATTTCGATCGAAAAGATTAGTGATTGAGCTATGAGTGATACAGAGGAAGACGTTGGCAAAAAGGGAGAAGATTTATCTTTATTTATGGATATCATTAAAAAATTTCCAGTTATAATTAAGAAGTCAATGTTACCGGAATCCAGGCAAAAGAAATCTGCAGCATTTGCAAATATCAGAGAGAAGTATGAAAAAGGGTTTGGGGTGCCAATAACCGAGGCACAAATTAATTAGAAAAGTGTCCAATATGAAGACTAGATTTAAAAAAAATATGGGAAACAAGATCATAAAGATGAATGACTGTCCGGGTTCGTACGGGTTCTTTAATTGAAAAATCCGTAGTGACACTTGTGGCGGACAAGGTTGCAGTTGGGTTTTTCTCGGGGTTCTCCCGTTTCCCCTAATGAGGAATTTACATCATTCTGTCAACATTTCTCCATTCACTCATTATTCCATAGCATTCCTCGAATGCCGGCTAGCGACGTAAGAACGGGGCTGGCCTAGGGATTAGTGGAGTTGCTTGCTCGAAAACCGGATATATAGCAAACCTTTGTGTAGTCAGCCGGTGTGAGTTTGGGAATGTGCCTAGCTTGAGGGTTAGTGCATTGTATCTTGATAGGTCTCAGTGCTGGGTCATAGTGCCCCTCTCCCAAATTCTATTTCATTCCAGTGCATAATATTTGAACTGATAATTTCATGTAAGTTACATTTGTGTGTAAATTGTAAATAAAGAGGTATTCGACATTCCGTGTATTATCAGCTGTGATTTGATAGTAGTTTTCAAAGAGTCTTGCACGCTTTTCCTTATAATACTCTCTGTGTTCCTTCAATGCCTCCAATTGTTCCAACAGCATTAGCCTCTGCAAATCTGTTAAGGAAATATTTAAAAGCACTGCCTCTGGTTTGGTTTGTGTCACCTAAGAAATAGTCGGTTAAACATTCCACATTTTCTCGATTAAATCGGAACGAATTTTTGTAATCTCTCGAAAGTGAATCTCTGTGCTTCTTATACAACTTTTGAGGCCATTGAATATCCATGAACTCAGCCATTTCGATACAACAGCTTCACTCTACAAGCTTGAGTTACCTATTTAGGTACCTCAGGATTTTTGAAGCAAATGCTTCAGAGCAAGAAGCAAAACTCCGTTTCATTAATAAGTAATGCGAGGAAAGTATTACGTGCTGACTCCTTGCTCAAAGGTGGAGGAAATTCTTGATGAGCAAGCTCATTTTCCTCAAATTTATTAATAGGAAAAGGAGGAAGCTCACAAAATTTGAAGCAAACTCATCTTCCTCATCTTTATTAATACCACCCATTATGTCTAAACGACTTATTAGATTTCCATCTATTCCTTTAATATATGCGAAAGTGGAAACCTTCCTGAAAAATATTCTTGCGGTATTTGCATCGTTTTTATTGCAACTGCTTTGCTTTATCATGTTAACAACATGTCATGTCAACATGCCTGAACCTGTCCTATGTTCAATGTTTCGCAATAAGTAAAACGGTGGATCTAAATTAACTGTTACAAGATTTTGTATATCCCTCAATTCTTTATATTGATTTGAGGTCAACTGTAGATCAGTAATCAAAGCGAGATCCTTATTAGGTGACAATTGTTGGTCGTTCCTGCAAAATCAATTTTTACGATTGCCCCCTCCCCCCAATTTTGTCGCACGTTGAAGTAATGCAAGTGAAAGCTCTCCTACAATATTGGCCGCATCTCTTATCCTAGAAGTTCTGAAATTCATATCGGCAACAGAAAGCTTTTCTTCTGGCGATCTTTCTTTAAAATGTGGACTATTTTTTTTTTTTTTTATTTATTTTTTTTTTTTTTTTTTTTTTTTTTTTTTTTTTCCTTCGCTCAGTCTCCGAAAAGTTTACGTGGACGTCTTCGAATGCTTGTACTGGCAGTATCAAATTGGAATTGTTTTGTAGTAGATGGCAACGTATCATAAATTTTATTTTCAGACTTTGCATCTTGGCTGAAACATAGCGCATTATATTTTAAGCATTTTTCTCATTTCTGCTGTAGATCAGTAAGACAATTTTTGTCACGAAAATCAGCTTGTATATAAGTACATACCTTCTTATAATATATCCACACTCTGTATTAGAAAAAATACTGTACTAACTTCACCACTTTGCACCATCCAAACACATACTTCGCGCCCGCCTCTGCAGCGTAAATGATCTTATCGGAGACATGCAACTTTCGCTCCGTTGTGAGGGTCCCCTAACAGATCTAAGCATCTGGCTACACTTGAATAGTATACTTTGGAGTGTTATAAACACGTCTATATAAGAATTTAGCATTAAAGATACGGTGTGAAAATTGATTTTTGGCCGGCTAGCTGCTTGAAATTACATACTGTGCGGCGTATCCAAACTGGCAGCTAAAATATGTTTTCGATAAAATCTATTGGATTGACGACCATTTTGGGCATAGGCGATAATTTCAGAGCAGTATATCTCGTGATTCCGATGTGGTAGCATGCTGATTTTTGTGTGAAACGAAAGATCTCGTCTAGATCTGTCCACTTAAGGCAGAAGTATTCACGTAAAACAAACGGCCATGTTCCCGACACAACAAAACCCGACATTTTTTTAATCAAGATACAATTTTCAAGTTATTCTACAAGTCTGAGTTATGGAATACTACAATTATATACAGTTTTATTCTGATATACACATCTCGATTGTTATCAGACTTTACTGGACTGGAATAATCTTTTCACTGTTTTGTTCACAACAGTATCTGTCCTCATAAGGCCTACGTACTGCGAGAATACATGTACTAAAAGATGCTAGGAAAATAAAAATAATACAAGAATTGATTTGAATCACACTTAATTCCATATTCCTTCCCACCGCCATGCCTTAAACTGTGATCTCACACTGTCTAAAAGACCTGATCAACAAAAGAGCCTTAAAGTATATCCAATAGTGATTCATATTCCTCAGAAAAGTGAGTGGAAACAGAGATAAGCGTCCAAAATGTTCACCATGGTGCTAAAGTTGATTGAGCTTTGCATTATCATATTATATAATCACAACTGTGAAAACACAGCCATGCAAACAAGGCTCAAATGTTAGCTTTTCAACCTCACTTCATACGATCAGGTATATGCTCAATATAGAAGGCGATATCAAGAACCGCAGCTCTAGTTGCAAGTCTAGTCAATGACCGTTATAGGCCTAAATAAAACACTTGAGTGGAGACCTTCCAGTTTTACAAGCCTAGTAAAGTTATTTTCGATAGGCTTTTCCACTATTCAGAGGTTTGCCTTTAAATCCTCTTTCCTCTCAATGGAGGAGAGTACAATCAACCAGATGTTATGTTTCTCCGACAGACAGTAGACCTGTCGTGCTTAACCGACTGCATTAAATGAGAAATACTCAGACGCCAGCTCAAAGATATTTAATCCTGCGATTAACACTGTGGCATGATTCCAAAGTACCAAAACAGTGACAATGTGCGGGTGTGTATGTGTGGACGAGCAGAAATTGGTTGCACGTAGTGAACTCTGGGAGCCACAAGTAACTCCACTTAGCGTCGAACATGTTATGTACAATGTATGTACAGTGGTTGACTGTACAAGTTGCGACCATTATACAGCAAGTCTAGAATGACTGCTATCGTCTACGTCAATATGGAGCCACAAGTAGCTCCACTTAACGTCGAACATGTTATGTACAATGTATGTACAGTGGTTGGTTGCACAAGTTGCGACCATTATACAGCAAGTCTAGAATGACTGCTATCGTCTACGTCAATATGGAGCCACAAGTAGCTTCACTTAACGTCGAACATGTTATGTACAATGTATGTACAGTGGTTGGCTGCACAAGTTGCGACCATTATACAGCAAGTCTAGAATGACTGCTATCGTCTACGTCAATATGGAGCCACAAGTAGCTCCACTTAACGTCGAACATGTTATGTACAATGTATGTACAGTGGTTGGTTGTACAAGTTGCGACCATTATACAGCAAGTCTAGAATGACTGCTATCGTCTACGTCAATATGGAGCCACAAGTAGCTCCACTTAACGTCGAACATGTTATGTACAATGTATGTACAGTGGTTGGTTGTACAAGTTGCGACCATTATACAGCAAGTCTAGAATGACTGCTATCGTCTACGTCAATATGGAGCCACAAGTAGCTCCACTCAACGTCGAACATGTTATGTACAATGTATGTACAGTGGTTGGCTGCACAAGTTGCGACCATTATACAGCAAGTCTAGGCTCATTTCGTCGGAATTATCACCTTCATCTCACTCACACCATACAGCCCGCACATGTCAAAGGCTCCCTCAAGATAACACCGCACGGTCATAGTTGGCGTTATTTGGTGACTCGTGTTATGGGACTTAGTTTTATGAAGTAGCTTGCATTTAGTTAGTTGACTGCGAACAATTTGTCTGAACATAAAGTTTCTTTCTTTTCATGGTACCCCGGCGCGGCGGGAGGAACTTCGGGCGCACTCCCCAACTGCAGGATCGCCGTGGAGGATGGAGGTAAAACTCCTCATGGGGTTTAAGGGGGGTGGGTACAAGGGCGGGTAGGGGTGTGATTGGGTGGGATGGGGTGGGTTGGGGTGGGTTGGGGTGGGATGGGTTGGGGTGGGATGGGTTGGGGTGGGGTGGGGTGGGCGGTGGGGTGGGGTGTTAGGGTTCGGGGTTTTTCGTGGGTTTGGGGAGAATAAGGCATTAGTTTTGTCAACAGTGCAAATTTTAATTTACTTTAGGCCTATATTGCCGGAGTTCAGTGAAGGTGCTTTCCAAGCTTCATTTACAAGGCCCAGAAAGTATCAGAACATTTTATTGACTCCCAATAGTGGTATGGGTTTCGTAACCCGAATGGAATGTCCAACTGACTTAACACACTTCACAGTTTCGAATGGAAGCACAGAACTCCGGCAGCAACACAGAATAAAAGAGGATTTCTGTCTCAATTATCTAAAGGGATGCAAACTAAAAATATTGACCTCACAATAGATTGAAAATCATGAAATTAAATTGTAATGTAACAAATTCAAATCAGTTGTAAAGTCATACATAAATTTACAGAATTACATAACACAGCATAATTTACATAATAACTCTGATAGCAGAAATGAACGATAAATGTATTTATATTGTCATCGTAGCCAATTATTAGTACTAAATATATAAACATATATAGCACATAAAAATATGAAGTGAAAGTTGCATTCAACCGCACTGAAAAGTTCAAATCGGATCTGAACAATAAGGGCTAGCACATGGTGGAAACATAGTAAAGGTGTGGGACTGCGCATGCTGTTGCGATAGCGGCCGAGGCGTGTGACGTCATCTTTACTGCAGACAGCGATCGCAGCTCATTGCGTTGAGTACATTTTCTTTAATAAACCTAACTAGACATTAATTACAATACATAATTTGAACTGATTGTTGCCATTGTTATTCATGTCCTTTTCATTGTGCATTTAAGTTCATGTACTCTTTAAAAGAGTTATGAATAAAATTTAAAAAAACATATAAAAAATTAACAGTAATAGCTTAAAAGTCGCTCCCTCAAATCTGCCGTCCTAGGCAGCTGCTTAGTCTTCCGAGGCCTAAATACGCCCCTAATTGCATGTAGGCTACTGTACCTATTGACTTTCTTTCACTTCAGCGCAACAGGAGCATCCAGCACTAATGTAACAATGGAAAATCGCGGAGCCACTGAGTCTACTGTCACAGAGGAATGCCAAATACTAATACAAAGAATTCAAGAATTAGAAGAGAAGAATTACTCTCTAGAAACGAGGATTAAGGAATTGACAGCTGCCAACAGGAAACATGAAGAAGACAAAAGAAAATTACATGAGGATGTAATTTCATTGAAAAACATTAGACAAACGGAAGTTAAATCTAAAGTGGCTGAAATTTTGAAACCATTTTTCACTATTGGGCAAATTGATGCTCTTTTGAATAAAAAGCGTAGGGTGAAATGGCCTGTAGAAGATTACGGTACTGCAATAACACTTCGAAACCTAAGTCCAAAAACATACCGATACTTAAGAACAAAATTAAATTACCCGTTACCTGATTTGTCAACTCTGAGAAAATGGGCAGTAAAACAATTATCGCTTGAGGAAGGGGTACTTCATAATGTCTTAAAATTAATGAAGGCGAGAGCTACAAATATGTCGGAGTTAGAGCGTGAAACAGTATTAGCATTTGATGAAATGTATTTAAATGAGGAGGTTTCTTTTGACAGTAGGGAAGAACAAATAATTGGACCTCATAAGGCAGTGCAGGTTGTTTTTGCACGTGGTTTGTTTGCAAGGTGGAAGCAGGAAGCAGCCCGTATACTATAAATATGATCAGACAATGACAAAAGAAATCCTAACAGACATAATTTGCCAGTTAGAAGGCAGTGGTTTTCAAGTTGTGGCCACAGTTAGCGATTTAGGTGGAAGTAACAGAAAATTGTGGCGTGATTTGAAAATTTCTACCAAACTAAATTGCAGTTTTCCTAATCCAAATGATTCAACTCGAGAAATATTTGTTTTTTCAGACGCTCCACATTTATTGAAATTACACAGGAATCACTTTCTAGATCATGGTTTCGACTTGAACGGATTGAACATTTCATCAGAACCAATTCATGAACTTTTACGTGCATCCTCGTCCTCTGATACAAAATTAGCTTACAAGTTAACTCCATTACACTTAAGTGTCCTTGGTACCCAAAGACAAAAAGTTAGTTTGGCAGCACAATTATTTTCCAACAGAGTTGCAAAGGCTTTGAAATGGTGTGGTGAAACGAGCTGTTGAGATCAAATGAATGGAAAGAAACTTCAAAGGCAATAAAATTAACTAATGATTGGTTTGATTTATTTAATACCGTTTCTAAATTCGGTACCCACAGTGGGCTGCATAGTTACGGAATAAACCTTCAAGATCAGAATATTATACTCTCAGAAATGAATGACTTCATGATCACAGTTAAAGTAGGAGAAGCAAACAGGAAATTACCTTATTCCTGATAATAAATTATAATTCTAATAAATAATAAATCATTAACATTGTTGTATGAGGCAATGAGGTACAAGTACAAAATTGAATACATCATCACAAGAAAACTTAACCAAGATCTGGTAGAAAACTTTTTTTCGGAAATTAGAAGCATGGGTAGAACAAACGATCATCCCTCTGCTTTATATTTTAAACATAGACTGAAGTGGTACATACTAGGTCGAAATCCATTATCTCAGTTTTGTGAGAACAAAAACACCTCCGTTTTTGCTTTCGGATGAAGAGGCATTAATAGTGGGTCCTAGTACAAGCCAATCAGAAGTCAATGATAATCTGTAGAAAGAACTATGTGCAACGGCAGAATTTCTTAAAGGCATTCTGAAACCGGTTAAATTTACCAACGATCGAGATCCTGAAGAAAATATAGGCCTCCCAGAAAAAATATATGAAATCTCTGCAAGATAGCGGATATCCCAGGAAGGATTAAAATATATTGCAGGATATGCTGCATCAAAACATATGGAGCAATACCCGAATCTTGGAATTCCTACAAAATTGTCAACTTCTGCTAATCAAAAAGACTGGATTACTACAGTGTCCCGTGGAAACTTAATTCTCCCTTCTAAGGATCTGCAATTGGTTGCCATGCTTGTTGACAGTATATTCTCAGATGTGCACGGAGATTCTGTTTCTCATGAGAAATTTATAATAAAAAAGGCTGTAAATTTGGTTAATTCAGCCATGAAAAACGAAGCAGAAATCAGTTCTCCTCTTTCGCCAGAAGTAATTACGACATTGGTTAGAACAAGAACATTTATTAGAATTAAAGAAATTAATAAAATAATAAAAATGTCTGGAATTTCAAAGAGAAATATTATAAAGAAAATGAAAAAGATTGCATAAGAATAAGTATTTACTTAACAGAGTGGGATTTATAATGGTGAAATTATATTATGTCGTGTGTGGAATAATAAGGTAAATAATGTAGTAGACTATATTATGTCTCCAATAGCCTGAATATATAAAAATATTTGTTTACTATAATGACAAATTATTCCAAGAAATTCATATACATATGTTAGTGAAGGTTCAAAAGTATTTGAATTCATGTACGAAATAATGTATGTTATAAATAACTGTATAGATCTAAGTATGTATATATTTATTACACATTGTATTGTAATTATTATAAAACCACGTGTATATTACAGAAGGCAATATTATTAATGACACACTGCCATATGACATTGTTTCTTGAAACTTGAGTTTAATATGTCATAGATCATAATTTTATTACGTTATCATTTCAAGGTAGTTCCTATTGTACTTGAATTCATGTGTAATATAATTTGTGTGATATATGGGCCTAATTTTGTGCATATTTGTAGCATAACGTATTATAATTATTATAAAAGTACGTGTATATTACAGAAGGCAATTATTAACGTTGCACTACCATATTACATTATTTCTTGACTCTTGAATTTAATTTATTGTTCACTATTTTATAATGTTATCACTTCAAGATAGACCCTATTATAGCCTATACTGTCAATATTTACTGAATACACAAACCATGAGTTTTTATTTATTCATTTAAATCTATGGACGCAGATCTAACCATCAACAATCTGTTATGTTGACTGTGTCATTCGAGTGCGGCCTGCAGTAAAGGTGACGTCATGCGCAGACTGAACGAAAACACGAACAGCTTGTCCCACACCTCTACTATGTTTCCACCATGGGCTAGCAGGACAACTGACTGGAATGCGGCAGAGTTGAGTTCTTTCCGAGATAAGGAGAGATATCAACTGACACAAACTGCAGAACGGCTTCAATGTTTACCGGATGCTTCTCTATACAGGCATAAGCAGAACATGGTGATAAAGTAGGCTATGCCTCAATCTCGACCGACAAAACACAGAAATCATGGAGCCCTACCTCTATGCTTTCTGTAAACAATACTTTTATTACCAGATCCGCCAATAGGTCTAGTATGAGAAATAAAGATTATGAAAGCGGTACTATGCACTCAAATATCCACGCATATCAAAATCTGTATAAAAATTATAAAAGCGAATGAGCGTATATATAATCCATGCTTTGATGTAAAAAGAAACTGGCAGACATATCAAAATTCCAAAATAACAGTGATTGCAGAAATGTGAGAATCATCCATCAAACGCTTACCCTCATACAACTATTTTAATTATGTTATAAAAATGAATTTTAGCACATTAAAATATATGCAGTGCAAACTGCACACAACGGAACTACAGAGTCCAAATCGGACCTGACTAACAGCAGTTGGTAGGGCAACTGACTGGAAGGTGGCGGAATTCAGTTCCCTCCGAGATAAGGAGAGGAACTATCTGTGCCACAAAATGCAGTACGGCTGCTATCCGTCGAGGCTTGTTTCAGGGGTTACCGAGTTACCCAGGAACTGAATAACCAGAACAAAATGATCAATTATAGTTCAATCATCCTTTGCACAGTACACAAAGCATGGAGCTCTACTTCCTCTGTGCTTTCTGTAAAAAAGTACTTTTGGCCCTATACGGTCACCAGAAGTAGGCTAAGGAAATCTAAAACAAATAATACAAGCCACTGAGCAACTATATACAAATTAGATTTCCTTGCATTCATGTTAATAATAAATCGGTATCAAAATTCCAAAGTAACAGTGATTGCAAGAATGTGGCAATTACCTATCTCATATTTATCTTGAATTTTATCGCAAACCATTATATTACTTATAACCTATTAGAATTATTTAGAAATGAAATTGTACACAATGAATCTAGTAAGTTCAAATTATAGTTGACTAATATCAGTTGGTAGGGCAACTGACTGCAGAATGGCTGAGATCAGTTCCCTCGACAAAAGGAGGGAAATGAACTGTGCTAAAAATAGGAAACGGCCATGTGCCGTTCAATTTCATTTCAATGATTACCTGGTTTGTCTATCCAGGAACTGAATAAGCGCAGCGAGATGATACAAGTGTTGGTCAATCTTGCTCCGCACGGTACAGAGAGCATGGAGCCCTACCTCTATGCTTCCTGTAGATACTACTTTTGGTAGAAAAGATTCGCGAAAAGTAAGAAATAAACGAGACCTAAAGATGCAAAATGTACCTCAAAACTATGAGCAATTCCCATGTATTTACGAAAATAAAATACATGGACGATAATGGATTACTACAGTGGCATAAAATTCAAAAACAAAAATGTGTAAACTTTTACAAAACATTTTATATAGTACAAACGAAAGCAATTCACAAGGCCACTGTTACGAAACAGATTTTTCAGTATAACTGAACAAAATTATCACTCGCCACCACCCAAAAAAAAAAAAAAACACATCCATTTTAAAAATCAGAACGCCACCATGTGAAAAAAAAATACCATCTCCACAAAAGAAAATGTCAGATGAAAAAATAAATGTTCAATTCCAAAAATCACCTCGCAATCATTTGAAAAAAAAAAAAGAAAAAAAAAAAAGTCACTTTCATGAAAGCTATCACAACTTCTATCACGTGAAAAAAACTTATTCCCTCCTATGGGAAGAAGATTCCCCTCTTAAAACCGTCATTATAGTATCTTCTCAATCAAATTAAATCATAATATCTTCTAACATAACGAAGTCCAACTGCACTAATCAGCATTTCATCTTCAATAAAAAAAAAAACTCATCACATTATCATCTCCTATCAAACAAAAGCCATCAACTAGCAGTCCTAATTATATATTTTTTCTAACAAATCAAATCCAGATCTTCAACAAATACTTTATTCTTGTCCAACAAGTAAAATATACTCAACAACGTGTAATTTCTTCTTATATGAGAAGCCAAACTCTTCCAAGCTAAAGAAATAGCCTACATCAAGAGCTCACGATTGATGACATAAGGAAACATTAATCAATTCTCCATTAGAGGTAAAGTTCCTCTGTAATTAAAAACAACCGCATCACCAATACAGAAGAGCTCCAACCAAAGCAAAACATTATCTTTAATAACATATTCTTCAATGAATGGAAGATGAAACTAAGAACAAATCACAATATCTTCTGTCAACAAGAAATTCAACTCAAGGAAAATAACACTGCTGTTTACCAAGAAGTAATGCAACTGTGAAAACGCATCTTATACCAAGAAAATTGTACGCTGCTAACCAGGAGCCACAGAAATACATTCTACAAAGAAGAAATGCAACAAGAAGCACTTAATCAAAAATAAAAAAAGAATTTCTAAAACTGGAAATTACTGCAGAAAATAAAATGATACAGAAGCTAAAGTATCTGTACACTATATCCATTGAAGAAGAAATAAAATTCATATTAACATCATTTGGTAACTAGACTTCAGCCATAATTGACGTGCTACGACTGCAGCGATGTGTTGAGTCATTAGACTTCAACCACAGTCAACTGCTGCTACTACAATGAGGTGCTGAGTCATCAGACTTCAACCACAGTCAACTGATGCCACTGCAATGAGGTGCTGAATCATCAGACTTCAAGGACAGTCAACGTCTGCCACTGCAATGAGGTGCTGAATCATCAGACTTCAAGGACAGTCAACGTCTGCCACTACAATGAGGTGCTGAATCATCAGACTTCAAGGACAGTCAACGTCTGCCACTACAATAAGGTGCTGAGTCATCAGACTTCAAGGACAGTCAACGTCTGCCATTACAATGAGGTGGTGAGTCTCTTGTAATTTAGTATATTTTATGTCTATTGTAACAAACTGTTGCTCATGACATTAATAAGCGATTGATTGGTTGATTGATTAGAGTTCAACCACAGTTGATGTCTGCCACTACAATGAGGTGTTGAGTCATCAGACTTCAACGACAGTCAACTGCTGCCACTACAATGAGGTGTTGAATCATCAGACTTCAAACACAGTCAACGTCTGCCACTACAATGAGGTACTGAATCATCTGACTTCAATGACAGTCAACGTCTGCCACTACAATGAGATGCTGAGTCATCAGACTTCAAACACAGTCAACGTCTGCCACTACAATGAGGTGCTGAGTTACCAGACTTCAACCACAGTCAACGTCTGCCACTATAATGAGGTGCTAAGTTACCAGACTTCAACCACAGTCAACGTCTGCCACTACAATGAGGTGCTGAGTTATCAGACTTCAAGCACAGTCAACGTCTGCCACTACAATGAGGTGGTGAGTCTCTTGTAATTTAGTATATTTTATGTCTATTGCAACAACCTGTTGCTCATGATATTAATAAGCGACTGATTGATTGATTGATTGATTAGAGTTCAACCACAGTCAACTGCTGCCACTACAATGAGGTGGTGAGTCATTAGACTTTAACCAGTTAAGTGATGCCATTACAATGAGGTGCTGAGTCATCAGACTTCAACCACTGTCAACTGCTGCCACCACAATGAGGTGCTGAGTCATCAGGTTTCAACCACTGTCAACTGCTGCCACCACAATGAGGTGCTGAGTCATCAGACTTCATTCATAGTCAACTTCTGTCACTACAATGAGGTGGTGAGTCTCTTGTAATTTAGTATATTTTATGTCTATTGCAACAAACTGTTGCTCATGACATTAATAAACGATTGACTGATTGATTAGATTGATTGATTGATTGATTCATTCATTCATTAGAGTTCAACCACAGTGAACTGCTGCCACTACATGAGATGATGAGTTATCAGACTTCAACCACTGTCAACTGCTGCCACTACAATGAGGTGGTGAGTCATCAGACTTCAGCCACAGCCTACTTCTGCGACTGCAGAGAGATGTTATCTACGTTTGTTCTTGTTTCTCAAATATGCAAAAGTTATCTGATTCATTGTTTATATATTCTGACCGTGAATTGTCTTGTCAGTTCCATTTGGATGTCAGTATAATAAATAATGAGTATTATTATTTCTGTTTTTTATTTCGTGTAGTTGTAACATTACTATTACATATATTACATTCCTTTGCACAATGAAAAGTTGCATTTGTTCGGATCAAATTTCTGCACATTTAAAGGACAGAACTAAAATCCTTTCAATCATGTATTATTATAATACACTGCTGTCTTAAATTGACTGAGCATAAAGAGAATTAAATCAATGGTTTTAATAAAAACACGCTATGAAATCATTCATATAAAACATTCTTTTTTTTTTTCTTGAAAAGAAACAATAACAAATGGAGCAAAATTGTGTTAAACTTCTTGTTGAAATATCTCAATGAATAACTCCCTGAAATTAATGACATTACTTACGGTTCGCCCTTTATATTTTATATACGTAAATATAGTAAATCGCATGACAGGTTTGAGAATAGGCCTATAACTTTGAACTTATTTAATAGATGTCCATATAATATTAGAAATCTTTATTTTTAAAGGACAGTCGGGTCAAGATTCATTTCAAAGCTTCTTTATAGCGCTGAAGTGTATCTTAGTTATAGCACATTTTATCTTTGTTGATGTCTGCTTATACTGTAGGCCTATTTATTATGATTTCATTGGACTACACAGACCTATCTCTTTTTCATAAAGGGTCGATTTCATAAACGAGGTCTAGACCACGACCATGGCTTTAAACAGCGTTTGGACTTATAAAACGAGGTCTTTTTCATTTTTCTGAGCCATTGCTGAAACCATGATCTGAACCAGAGACCACGGCTGGTGTAGGTTTAATATCATCGCTTCATGTATACAAGATGGAGGTAGTAGATCAGCTGGATGATTATCAAAGGAAAAATTGTGTCTACAAGTATTAAATCCCCGGATTACAGTGATGAAAAACAGAAATAATTATTTGCAACTATATAATAACGATAATTTCAGACATATATTTTGATTTTCGAAGGAATCAACGCAAAATTTAGCAAGTATGAAAAAGAATAATCTGCATCGAAATGCAAGACGCGGCAGGTTGGCAATTTTATTTTTACACTTTGTTGCTTTGGGGGAAGTAAGATATAATTTAATTCTTAGTCTTTACAGTAATTTTTTACATTTTATTTAATACTTGAAAATGACATGAGCCTACAAGAATATGAAGCAAATGTGATTTTGTCTTCTTATTTTAGGTTTTATGCTATTGGGGCTTTCCACGTAGTAGGCCTATTATATGTGAAAATAGAACCATACTACATTTTACTTTCAATTGAAATTTTAATCCAGTTAATATTTAGGTTATTAATTCCCTAGAAACTGGTTTTAAGGTAGTTAATGTTGGTAGTAGTTATGAACAAATGATAAACTACAACATAAATGCTCGACTTGTGCTAATTATTTGGTCAATATTATTCTGGTACCTAAAAATCCGTTCCCTATTAAATCTATGCCAATAATAAATCTGTAAGCGAAATGTTTCTGGTAATTTTCGATTTTCCAAAAATAATTGGTGTTAACATGTATACTTAATCATCCTGAAACCGAAAATCGCTTTTTTGAAACTTTTGTTTGTATGTCTGTCTGTCTGGATGTTTGTTACCTTTTCACGCGATAATGGATGAACGGATTTCGATGAAAATTGGAACATAAATTAAGTTCGTTGTAACTTAAATTTTAGGCTATATGGCATTCAAAATATTTTACTTAAAAGGGGGGGGTTATGAGGGGACCTGAATTAAATAAACCGAAATATCTCGCTTATTATTGATTTTTGTGAAAAATTTTACATAACAAAAGTTTCTTTAAAAATGGTTTCCGATAAATTTTACTCCAGGCAAAATTTTGATAGGACTGATATTTAAGTCTGTCTGTCTGGATGTTTGTTACCTTTTCATGCGATAATGGCTGAACGGATTTCGATGAAAATTCGAATATAAATTAAGTTCGTTGTAACTTAGATTTTAGGCTATATGGCATTCAAACACTTTATTTGAAAGGGGGGTTATAAGGGGGCCTGAATGAAATAAATCGAAGTATCTCGCTTATCATTGATTTTTGTGATAAATTTTACATAACAAAAGTTTCTTTAAACATTATTTCCGATAAGTTTTATTCTAGGCAAAATTTTGATAGGACTAATCTTTAAGGATATACAAGAGTTTTAAAATAACAATACAATACATTTTCAACGCCGCCTCAGATTATAGCGTCATTGTTCCGTAATTCCTATGTGCAAATTATAAAATTTTTCAGTAGGGAGAAAAAACAGATTTATTCATTCTATGGCAGTGGTACATAGGAGATCGTGAATTGTTACATTTTCGAAAGAAAGAAATATAATTACATATAGGAGATTGTATTATTTGCTGTATAACTATTTAAGTTATTTAATAGAGCAAAAATCTGAAAATCGATATGTCACAAAGGAGTTATTGCAGGAACGACATCGATGGCTATAATGAAATTAAAACAAATGACTCCGTCTATTTAAGGCGGCCATGACGTTTATCAATATTAATATACAGAGAATATTAAATTTGTCTGTTTGTATGAAGTAATCTCAGAAGCTAATTTGGATAATTCCTTCACTATTTGAAATTTGTAGTTTCTCTAGATGGATATAATACTACATAATAAGGAATGAGGTAAGATGAAAATAGATCTTTACGCACAGAAAAATTATCTTCGTACACAATCCACTCTATTAATTTGGAGTGATTTATTAAAGATGCATTCAAGACTAATTTAGAAAAATGTTAAACGGATTATCGTTGCATCAAAAACGGATGTTCTCTGAACCAAATGATCATATTTTAATTATTTGCATGTAATAACAAATAAGAAATATGTTAAAGGAATTATCATTGCACCAAATGAGTGGTCTCTGGATCAAAATGATCGCATTTTAATTACTTAAATACAATTTAAATTAAGTAACATATTAAACTATTTATCCTTCTATCAAACACGAATGTTCCCTGGGGCAGATGTCCTATTTTAATCATGTAATTACTTTATATTTATTTCTAACAAGTGCAGCGGAGCGCACGGGTACGGCTAGTACTAAATAATGCTAGTATTTTAAACACACATAGCCTATAACTTATTCTGTAAATGAGTAAATATAACAATAACTTAGCTGAGAACAAAAGAATGTGCCTTACTGCAATTCAATAAAAATATCAATCCCGATGTTTATTTCTTTCTAATATCGACTGTTTATCAGGAATAAAAATCGATTCTAAGCTGCGTTGCCATATATAAAACGTACGAACCTTGGTTTCTTCCGTAGCCGCGTCTCGACTTCGTTTTAGAAATCGCACAAGGATTCAGATCCTGATCGCGGTTTAAAAGTCAAGGTTTGAAACCACGATTTCGTTCGTGATTTAGAAATCGACCCAATATACATTAAGCATAGGCTACGTAGTAAATTAATAGCTTCTTACAATGAACATAATGAATAACAAAGAAAATAAGAAACATTACCCTCCGGCGTTAATATTTTAAATTTGGAATGTTTGCCATCACTTCTCTGATACGAGGAAAATGTGTGGGATCTTCGGTGCATTCTCTCAACACAATGGCTACCTTATTCTCATGTTCCTGGAACAGGCGTGTGTGTGTGTCTGACATCGAGAATCTGAACAAAGAGCGTCGTCAGTCCAGAGTTGCCAAATTGCGATATGATCTCACAGAGTACACCGACAAGCTCTACTACTTCATCCATGAAATTATACAAGCACCGCACGTGCTTAAGATAAGAATTTAACTATTTGTAAACTCTCTGCCAGGTTCTGAGACAATTAAGTTTGGAGGCTAATGAGAATTGTAAAGAATTCGGTACTACAACGTGTCTAACCTATACGTAACTTCTCACACCTCCGAATTCGCCTGCATTGCAGCAAGTCAGCGTAAGGTATTCCACACATGCAAGGACTACCTTACAAACCGGAATCCAGAGGCAAATCTCGTCGTGTAAGAGCGAAAAATATTATGGCTTTCGACTTTGAGGTAAGTCTCCAAAGTTCAGCGGCTGCTTGAATTTTTCGACTATAGCACTCTTCAAATTGAGTGGGAGAAAAAGTAAACAGAAACAAATGACAGGGCCTACTACTACGAGCAGTGGTCGAGATTTCGTAATTGTTTCGTCATTAGATTCGAATCGTAATTCTTTCAATAAACTGATGTGGGAATGTTATTTACCCTTTACAACAACCAGTTTTATTCCATTTGATTTTTTGTATTTATTTATACTTGCTTTAACATCTCTGGTCATATCGCGAGTTAATCTTCTGTGTGAAATCCGAAGGCCTGTGTACTATTGTTGAGACTGGTTCTATTGTTGTGAACTAGATGGCGTCTGTATATGTATTACTGATTTGTTCTTGGTCTATAGTCGTGTCGCTGTTATTTCCAGCGTGACTCGTCCTCTTTGCTTACTTCTTAGAAAGTGAAGGCTCTATAAAGTCTAGGTAGGTAGTATCGTTCGCCATTTTTGTTATTTCGTTGCCGAACTACCAGACGAGGAATCTATTTGTCGCACCGTTAAACATCATCATATCTTAGCTCCTATGATGATAAATCAAACGCACTATAATTGAGCAAATAATTAAGCGGCGAATAACGTCCTCGTCTGCTTTTGCGAACGCCAACGAAAGAGCCAAAATGGCGGGTGATTATTTTAAGTATTTATTGAGCCTTAGGAAGTGTATAACGTCATCAGAAGCGAATCACAAGACGTACACGTTTAAATGTAGCCGATCTGCAACGTGATTGGCTGCCGGAAATAAGAGCGACGGGACTATAGTACTGGACAGTCGTTTGACATACAGACAACATATACAGTTAGTACGAGACAAAGCTCTGCAAATATTCTTAGCATTATATCCAATACTTAAAAGCTTCATTCCCCTCAAAACCAAACTATTGCTGTACACATCACTTGTACGATCATACGTGTCCTACGCGTCAGAAATTTGGGCTCAAACTCTCTCCGCCACATCAAGAAACTCGATGCCATCCAAAGAGCTGTGCGCAGGAGCTGATTTTTATATTACTAACGCACAACTGTACAGTGACTTGGAAATCATTTTATTCAGTCACTACGTGCAGCACTTACGTAAAGATTATCTTCAGAAACTACAAACACACCCTAATCAACTTATTAGACTACAATTACACATAGCATTCAGTGAACAATCAAGTAATGTTAACTTTTCTGCAAAAATCATTGACTCTGAAAGTTTACCTACATATCCAGCTTACCAGTCTCCGTCTCTGATGGAGAAGATGGTCACACTTCATTTACGTACTCATGTTATACTAAGCAATATTCTTGTTAAGGCAAGGGTCCACGTGACCTGGAACTTGTGATGACATGTGTCTTTATTGACACCATCAAATAAATAAATAAATAAATAAATAAATATGAATATGGTTTTGGTGATGAATCAAGCTGGTGATATTCAGAGGATGTTGTGGCCAGAATTCCCTGGCATTTGTCTTACGGTTGAGGGAAAACCCTGAAAAGCCTCAAGTAGGAAATTCAACCCGACCTCTGTATAAGAGACCAGCATGGTGACCCCTACACCACAGAGGTGGTCATTGAATCTTATGTTGTTCGTTTATAAGTTATAAACTTGTAACAGCATAAGTTTAGAGGTGCTATGGTGCTATTTAAGAATTGTGCTAAGAAACGGTGAACAAATGAATGCACAACTATGAATTGTATTTCTCGAGTGACCACATTTCTCCACTGAAAGAAATCAATTTCAACAACTACGAGTTCTTGGTGAACTGTTAAGTCTAGGAAGTAATTCAGTGTGGGCAATCATCCAATTCGGACACAGGCTGCTTACTGGAGGTAAATCTTTACAGATTAAGTCTCCGATAAATCTTTGAGTGTGTGGTGTCCTTAAGTTACGAAACTATAGTAGCCTACATAATGCGAGGTAGATATAATAATTTACATAAAGATGTTGTAATAATGGATAAATAATTCAATATTGTCGGAAGAAATGCAGTTTTTCAATGTCTGGAATCAGAAGAAGAACGATATTATTTTCGCTTCCTCAGTACGTTATAGGCCTATCGGAAAAAAAATGTAGGAAAATCATCTAAATGTTTGCGATATTCTGTCAAAAGGGACCAAAATTAGAGATATTTTTAAAAGAAGGGGAAAAATGGAATATGGACTAAAAAAGGGGAGGGGAAGGGAAGTCAAAACCACATAATTTGGTGGGTGGAAGATATACGATGGAAGAGTAATGGAACGGAGAAAAATTCTCTCCGGCACCGGGATTTGAACCCGGATTTTCAGCTCTACGTGCTGATGTTTTATCCACTAAGCCACACCAGATACCCATCCCGGTGTCGGACAGAATCGTCTCAGTTTAAGTTCCAACTCTTGGGTTCCCTCTAGTGGCCCCCTCTGCACTACGTCATAGATGTCTATGAACGTAGGACTGAAGTCCACACATGTGCTGAGGTGCACTCGTTATGAGTGACTAGTTGGCCGGGATCCGACGGAATAAGCGCCATCTTAAATCACGAAGTGATTTACGCATATCATATCTCTGTTCCATTACTCTTCCATCGTATGATGACGCACAATATCTGCATGGAAATATCATATGTACTTCGGTACATTAAAATAATATATACTGTGGAAGATATTTTTGAACATCGTAATTAATTATTTCATGTTTCGTGTTGAAATAAAAAAGGGATTCCGTTTAAAATCCGGTCTCTAGATATTATATTTAACACTTTAATGAAACTAATATGCTAAGTTTGGCTATAAGAAATATTCCACACTTCTTCACTCTGTACAACAGTGCAATACGTAACAGGTAATGATGCTCGTAGGACAAAATAATGTAATGTAATGGATATTCAAACTCAGGACTGGTTTGCTTATGGTGATGTGTAAGATTTGTGTGGAGGCAATTCTGCACGCGTGGTCTCCAATTAGAGTGATGGGCAATGACAGACGCGTCCAGTCTTCAAAGCTGAACACTCCTCTTCAGATTCAAAGCACAGACCACATTCACACGCCAGGAAAAGCAACAAACGTGTAATCAGAGTGGGAAACAGATGAAGTCAACTCTTCGTGCTGTGGAGCAAAGCTACTCAATTTATATTATCTGTGTGCCGTTTCTAATATTTTCTAATTCTATATTTAAAACCCTCTTCAAATTACAGACCAAGATAACGATGATACGGAAATCTTGGAGCAATGGTCAAATTATAAACAGAGTAAGAAGAAATGCTCAGAACGATATTGCACAGCGGCGAGTCTCAAGCAATATTTATTTTTATTTTATTTATTTACTTACTAGCCGTACCCGTGCGTTCCGCTGCACCCGTTAGAAATAAATATAAAATAATTACATAATTAAAATAGGACATTTGATCCAGGGAACATTCGTGTTTGATAGAAAGATAAATAATTTATTATGTCACTTAATTTAAATTGAATTAAAAAAATTAAAATGCGATCATTTTGATCCAGAGACCACTCATTTGGTCATAAAATTAGTTTAGGAAATACAGGAAACGAATGTACAGAATAGCCTATCACGTTTTCTGTGCATAAGAATCTATTTTATTCTTACCTGTCCTCGATTCACTCAGAAGTTACTGTAATAACATTATAGCAATATGTCCATCTAGAGAAACTACACTTTCCAATGCTGAATTAATAATTAATTATACAAATCAGTTAATTTAGCTTCCGATATTACTTCATACAAACACAGAAACATTCTCTGTAGGCTATGTTTAACAGCTTTCGATTGTTGTTGTCCAAGGCCCCTTATAGACGAAGTCATTTGTTTTGTATTTCATTACACCGCCTTAGATGGCGTTGTTATTGTAATTTTGAAACTCATTTGTCTCATTAAATATCAGTCCTATCAAAATTTTGCATAGAATAAAACTTATCGGAAATTATTTTTAAAGAAACGTTTATTATGTAATATTTTTCATGAAAATTAATAATAAGGGAAATATTTCGATTTATTTAATTCAAACCCCCCTTTTAAATAAAATATTTTGAATGCCATATAGCCTAAATTTAAGTTATTACGAACTTAATTTATATTCCAATTTTCATATAAATCGGTTCAGTCATTATCGCGTGAAAAGGTAACAAACATCCAGACAGACAGACAGACAGACAGACAGACAGACATACAAACAAAAATTTCAAAAAAGCGATTTTCGGTTTCAGGGCGGTTAATTATATATGTTAGAACCAATTATTTTTGGAAAATCGAAAATTACCAGAAAAATTTCGGCTACAGATTTATTATTAGTATAGATTTATTTATTTATTTATTTATTTATTTATTTATTTATTTATTTATTTATTTATTTATTTATTTATTTATTTAACCTGGTAGAGATAAGGTCATCAGGCCTTCTCTTTCCCTCTACCAGGGGATTATAACTACAATATTAAGAATACAATTACAATTATAATTACAATTAACATTAAATTTACAGATACAATAAAAATCAAAGTACTAAAAGATTAAGGGTGCTATTCATAGACATTTCGCAGCACGCGCTACGAGCGTACTAAGCTAGCCCCGGCTATCCACTGGTTGCTAGTACAGAATTCAAATCACATCCTATCGCTAACATTGGTTTATGAATACGAAAAACGCTGATCATCCACAGAAAACCCGCGCTAAAAATGTCTATGAATACGGCCCTAACTGATTAATAAAACCTAGACAGTTTATTGTAAAAGTTAAGAAGAGAGAAGCATTTTCTTTATCGATTAAGTAAAAATTAAACCTATTGTACTCAGTAAGAAAATGCTTAATAAGCTTGCTTTTGAATGCTACTAAATTCCGACGTCTCTGATGTCATTGGGTAGGGTATTCCACAAGCGCGAGAGCGAGATTGAGTATGATGATGAATACGATGATGTCTTATGTGTTGGTATGGCTAGTATGCGGCTATTTTGCGTGCGTGTGAAGACATTATGATATGATGACAGGTAACTGAAACGGGAGGCAAGAGGTAGGTGTAGAAGTGTGAAGGACTTGGAAAAGGAGAACAAGAGAATGAAAATTTCTGCGTTCGTCAAGCCGTAGCCAGTTTAGAGTTTGGAAAGATGGGGTAATGTGGTCAGCGCGACGGACATCGCAGACGAAGCGAACACAAGAATTATGAACACGTTGTAATCTTTGCGACTGGTTGACATTGAGGTCGGTCAGTAGAGAATCACAATAATCGAAGTGGGGCATTACTAGTGTTTCCACTAGTATTTCTTGAGTGATAGCGGAAGGAATTTTCGAATTTTGTTTAAGGAATGTGGTATGGAAAGCACTTTTTTAGTAATATGGGTTACTTGGTTATTCCAGTTTAAATAGGTATCAAAGTAAACTCCAAGGTTTTTAACACAGGAAGCAAAAGGGATTATTGTGTCGTTTAACTTGACTGGAAGAGCAGGAGTAATGTTGCATAATAGACGTTGATGTCCTACTAGGATGAAAATAAACTCCAGATGCCCTTTCGCGAGGATGCCAAACTGAGCTACTTCAGATATTAGGTCTTATTTGCTACTAGCCGTACCCGTGCGCTCCTCTGCACCCGTTAGAAATAAATATAAAGTAATTACATAATTAAAATAGGACATTTGATCCAGGGAACATTCGTGTTTGATAGAAGGATAAATCGTTTAATATGTAACTTAATTTAAATTGCATCCAAATAATTAAAATGCGATCATTTTGGTCCAGAGACACTCATTTGGTGCAATGACAATTCCTTTAACATGTTTCTTAATTTTTATTACATGCAACCATAGCTTAATGAAGATTGACATCATTTAGATTTAATGTGTATATTTTATTTTACTTGTTATAGGTTTTCATTGAATTACGGTAATAACTTAATTTTAACCTTTGTTGTTTTCTACGTATTCAGTAAATGGCGCTTGGCCCACTATGGTTCTGAACCCTTCAAATAACTTAAATTACATTATATAATATTACATATTATATTATATTATATTATATTATATTATATTATATTATATTATATTATATTATATTATATTATATTATATTATATTATATTATATTATATTATATTATATTATATTAGAATTTACTGTAATAACATTATAGCATTATGTCCATCCAGAGAAACTACACTTTCCAATGGTGAAATAATAATTAATTATACATATCGGTTAATATAGCTTCCGATATTACTTCATACAAACACAGAAATATTCTCTGTAGGCTATCTTTCATAGCTTTCGATTGTTGCTGTGCAAGGCCCCTTATAGACGAAGTCATTTGTTTTTTAATTGATTACACGGCCTTAGATGGCAGTTATTTTAATTTTAAAACTCATTTATCTCATTAACTATCAGTCCTATCAAAATTTTTCAAGGAATAAAACTTATCGCAAATTAGTTTTGAAGACACTTTTGTTATGTAACATGTTTCACAAAAATCAATAATAAGCGAAATATTTCGATTTATTTAATTCAGGCCCCCTTATAATCCCTCTTTTAAATAATGTATTTTGAATGCCATATAGCCTAAAATCTAAGTTACAACGAACTTAATTTATATTCCAATTTTCATCGAAATCCGTTCAGCCATTATCGCGTGAAAAGGTAACAAACATATAGACAGACATACATACAAACAAACATTTCAAAAAAGCTATTTTCGGTTTCAGGGTGGTTAATTATACATGTTAGAACCAATTATTTTTGGAAAATCGAAAATTACCAGAAAAATTTCGGCTACAGATTTATTATTAGTATAGATTCTTCTGCAGATCTTACTAAAAGTGGGAGGTAAAGAAAAGTAACGGGTGTGAAACTGTCCTATCGGATACCGGAGATGTAATGCGATTAGCGGAAGCATAATATAGTTCCCATATTTAGTAATTTTATGATTGAAACAGGATTTTAATACAGTGCGTCTTTGCCATAATGTCCGCGACGATTGACCGATCGCGTGCCCGGTGGGAGGCCGCGCTTCTGCCGCTAAGATGGCAAGCGCGCTCGCGCAACTTAACTCGTTAAAACTTATAACGGAGCTTCACGGTTCTCTGATGATCAATACCTGTAATTCTGTAATACTGCGTGTCCATGCGGATGTAATCAAACCTCATCATAAAAAAATCGATCAGGGATCAAGTTCTTCTTCATTATTTACATTTCCTAACACACAATTACAAAAATTACGCCTGTCATTGTAATCTTCGAGATGTAATTCATGACATGATGAAATTCTGTATGGTTCTAGTTTCAATAATTTTGTTTCCAATTCACTGTGGGCTAAAGCAAGGAGATGCACTATCACCTTTACTTTTTAACTTCGCTATAGAGTATGCCATTAGGAAACTCCAGGATAACAGAGAGGGTTTGGAATTGAATGGGTTACATCAGCTGCTTGTCTATGCGGATGACGTGAACATGTTAGGAGAAAATCCACAAACGATTAGGGAAAACGCGGGAATTTTACTGAAAGCAAGTAAAGAGATAGGTTTGGAAGTAAATCCTGAAAAGACAAAGTATATAATTTTGACTCGTGGCCAGAATATTGTACGAAATGGAAATATAAAAATTGGAAACTTATCTTTTGAAGAGGTGGAGAAGTTCAAATATCTTGGAGCAACAGTAACAAATATAAATGATACTCGGGAGGAAATTAAACACAGAATAAATATGGGAAATGCCTGTTATTATTCGGTTGAGAAGCTTTTATCATCCAGTCTGCTGTCAAAAAATCTGACAGAATTTATAAAACAGTTATATTACCGGTTGTTCTTTATTGTTGTGAAACTTGGACTCTCACTTTGAGAGAGGAACATAGGTTAAGGGTGTTTGAGAATAAGGTGCTTAGGAAAATATTTGGGGCTAAGAGGGATGAAGTTACAGGAGAATGGAGAAAGTTACACAACACAGAACTGCACGCATTGTATTCTTCACCTGACATAATTAGGAACATTAAATCCAGATGTTTGAGATGGGCGGGGCATGTAGCACGTATGGGCGAATCCAGAAATGCATATAGTGTTAGTTGGGAGGTCGGAGGGAAAAAGACCTTTGGGGAGGCCGAGACGTAGATGGGAAGATAATATTAAAATGGATTTGAGGGAGGTGGGATATGATGATAGAGAATGGATTAATCTTGCTCAGGATAGGGACCAATGGCGGCCTTATGTGAGGGCGATGAAAGAGTAATGGAACGGAGAAAAATTCTCTCCGGCGCCGGGATTTGAACCCGGGTTTTCAGCTCTACGTGCTGATGCTTTATCCACTAAGCCACCTGGTGTGGCACGTAGAGCTGAAAGCATCAGCACGTAGAGCTGAAAACCCGGGTTCAAATCCCGGCGCCGGAGAGAATTTTTCTCCGTTCCATTACTCTTTCATCGTATGATGACGCAGAATATCTGCATGGAAATATCATATGTACTTCGGTACATTAAAATAATATTTATGTGAGGGCGGCAATGAACCTCCGGGTTCCTTAAAAGCCAGTAAGTAAGTAAGTAAGTAAGTAAGTAAGTAAGTAAGTAAGTAAGTAAGTAAGTAAGTAAGTAAGTAAGTAAGTAAGTAATTTTGTTGTCACTCCCGCGGATGCTTTAGAAATCCCTTCGAAATTATGACTTTGTATGAAAAACATCGCCAAGAAAAATCGTTAACATGCAATGAGAACACTAAATATGATGATGATGATGATGATGATGATGATGATGATGATGATGATGATTATGATGATGATGATGATGATGGTACTTTGTGTGCTCACGCCATGCCTGCATGCATTATATAAAAACTCAATCTAATTAATATCAATACATGAACAACGACGAGTCTATCCATCAAACAGGATTAACGGTTTAACGTTACTGTTATGAAACCTTATCACTGACACTATCAGAATGAAGATAGGGTTTTATAATTAATTTATGTAAAACTACTAACATTTCTTAATAATACTGGTATTATTGTATTAAAAGTGCACTTTATCACAAATATCTGAATATGAGATTTGGAAAAGAGTGATATTCTTTTACATCGTTGTGTAATGAAAGAGTCATACAAGTCATACTGCTCAAATAAGTAATACAGGGTGTCCAAATTAATTATAATAATAGCACAGTCACGAAGCTTGAGTTTATGGGGGTACTAGGAACAATAGACTGTGCAGGTACTATTCCGCATTGTCTGTAATGAGGCGATAGTAGCGATCCTAGTGGTTAGCAACTATCTATGGATGTATATTTACTACGTATTGAGCTTCGTTACTGTATATACTAGACTGTGGTTATAGATTCAATGAAGGGTTGCAACTGTGGAGTAGACAACATTAAAACTCCTACATGAGAAGGTTAAATTCAAGGCAATCAAAATGTTGGGTGTTAACATCACTCAAAATGGAAAATAGACCTACCTCCACGTGGTGCACCCTGGACAACGCTTTGCGGCAAAATGGTGTATAATAAGGCAAAGAAAATGAGAAAGCCAACCAATTGTCCTTTTAAGGATTACACTGAACAACTTAAGATCCTTCAGTGGAATGCAGGAGCATTATCTCAGGCCAAGAAAACGAAAAAATAAATAAATAAATATAGGCTACTTTAAATTGATATTTAAAAGGCAAAAAAGCAACCAAAATAGGCACTTATTCTTAAAATAGGCAACAACAGCGTAAACAGAGGTAAATTAAAAATCAGCATTTATCCTACAAAAAGCTGCGCACCTAAAAACCTAACACTGGCTGAATAGAGGAATCGAAGATTGCATCACCGCCGCCAGGAATATGAACTCTGTATCCATCATGGACCATAGCATTAAAGTATTAAGAGCTTGTTTATAATCACAAATATTGGTAATAAGATTACGACTAATACCAACAGGACGATTATCTTTTTCACGTAACTCGACACATCGATATGCTACTGCAGGATTACCAACTGATCTCGATATTACTACATTCAGACCATAGAAAACGCAAAGGAACTCTTTCGCAAGCAATCTATTATTCCATCAAATGAATAAAATCACCAAATCCCGCTGACCTGAGTCACTGCAAAGAGTGCAAAGGAAACTAATGGTGTTATGAATAAAAATAAGTAAGCGCTTTTACTTTCAGAAATTTCAGTGTTTAATTGATGACAACTTTATAAGACTTAAGTATTGACTTTCAGTTTAGAGTTTACTGAATAATGATCAATTACTACTTGTTTATTCAGTAATACGTATTTCTCCAGAGAACAATTAAAATGCTACGAATAAAGTTAAGAAAGAAACTGATTTTTCCAATGAATTCAGCATCCGAAAATTAGGTAAATTCACCTATTTACACATCAGACACAGAAAAAAAGTTTCAATTTGTCAGCTAGTGTAATTAATTAATATCAATACTAATACTAATACGTCATAATACTTATTTTATATGTGCATACTTCCTTCTTCATTAGCTTCTTCCTTCAGTTCATTATACATACGAACTATAGCTTACTCTGAATGGCACACACTTTCTTTCTTGGAGAAATCACCTCTAATTTGTGTTGGATATATTATGCTTTTTGCACGCATCAATACTTGTAAAGTCAACAGTGCTGTCACATTATTATTATTTATATACCGACATAAGTACACCGATCTCTATCACATCATCATCATCATCATCATCATCATCATCATCATCATCATCATCATCATCCACAGTTAATAAATTTTAATCTGTAAGATTAATTTTAATTGAAATTGAAAATATAATTACTAACCTTTTATGTCGTCATCAACCAACTCAAGACATGACAATACTGGATTTTACTCCAAGTGAGTAGAAATGTGAACGTCAATTAGAAAAGCTAACCAATCTTTAGTAGACAAGATATCGCTTGTGTTTTTATTTTGTTAAGTTTATTTAATACACGCTTTAACATCTGTTGTCATATCGCGTGTTAAGATCTGTGGGTATACCAGCAGGCCTTTTTACTGTTCTTGAGTTCCTGTTTCTGTTTCTGTTGTGTGATGTAGATGGATTGTGTTCATGTAACTGATTTCAGATTTTGATTAATGTTTATGATATTGGTGATTGAAGCGGTGATGAAACATGGTATGTAAATTTCCAATCCGGCATTTTCCTTTGTGACTGAGGGAAACCGGGAAATCCCCGGTCAGATTGGCCGGTCACGGGGTTTGAACCAGAGACCTCCTGAATACGGGTCACAAACGCTGTCTGCGCCAACTCGTTCAGTATTCTTGTGATTGAAGCGGCATCTGAGAACGCCTAAAAATAAACAAACGCTAATCTTATCTCTTCAAAAGAAAGTGCCCTCTATGAAAACGTCTGGGTATTAAATGAACGCTCCGACTATACAATGAAACGGACCCTGTGTTATATAAGAACACAATGATTTTACAGATATACACCAAACAGAGATACAAATAATGATGGCGAGAGTCGATACCGAGTATTTATACCGGGTGTTTCATACCACTCGTAACAGCCTTTTTTCTCGAAAACTATATGATAATGGTTGTTCATAAAAATGTTGATAACCAAAACCTATGTAAAGAATCTATTGGTGGTAGTACCATTTCCCGTAACAAACCGGAAGTAGAGATACCTGTGGTCAACTTCGAAATTTGGACCAGATGGACGAGTAGCTTGGCCAGCCCGATCTCCTGACTTCGCTCCAAATGACTTTCTCTTATGGGAGAGAATTAAAGACATGTTCTACCAGGTGCGTCCAACAACTACAGAAGACATGAAACAAATAATTAGAGAAGCCTGTGGATCTCTCAGCTGTTCTGAAGTGCAATCACGGATGTTATAGTCGCGACGCTGTTATTTCCGGCGTGACTCCTCCTCTTTGCTTACCGTCTTAGGAAGTGAAGGCTCTATAAGTCTAGGTAGGTAGTATCGTTCGCCATTTTTGTTCTTTTGTTGCCTAGCTACCAGACGAGGAATCTATTTGCCACATCGTTAAACATTATCATGTCGTAGCTCCTATGATAATAAATCAAACGCATTGTAATTCAGCAAATAATTGAGCGGCAAATAAAGTCTTCGTGTGCTTTCTGTGAACGCCAAAAAAGAGCCAAAATGGCGGGCGATTATATTAAGTATTTATCGAGCCTTAAGAAATGAATAACGTCTTCATAAGCGAATCACAAGACGCACACGTTTAAATGTAGCCGACCTGCAACGCGATTGGCTGCCGGAAATTGGAGCGACGGGACTATAGAAGGTGATCAGAACATTGTTTAGCACAGGGTGGTGTACATTGTGAACACTTACTATGAAGAATGTACGTACATAAACAACATGCAGCAGTTCTCAGAAGATACCATTTTTCTTGCTTTGTGAGTAAACAATAAAGTTTGGAAAAAAAATGTCAGTGAAAGCTGTTTCTTTTTAAAAGTAGACCTAGTTTCCAATGGTACCTTCAATGACCCATGTTCTCATTTGAAACTTCGAATTTGATCACAGGTATCCCTACTTCCGGTTTGTTACGGGAAACGGTACTACCATCAATCGATTCTTTACATAGGTTTCGATTATCAATTTTTTTTATGAACAACCAGTATCGAATAGTTTTCGAGAAAAAAGGCTGAGAGGGTGGTCTGAAACACCCTGTATAAGACTAATTATTTGTAAAACTTTTCACTAAAAAAAGATAGGATTTGCATTAATTTATTTCAAGAGGATGAAAACCACTGCTACTTGAAGAAGCAATGCAAGCAACTCTATCGCAAATTTTGTATCACAGCCAGTAATTTGCTTAAGGTTAACGAGAGAGTTTTCCATCCTTGGCCTCGGTATTACATTCATTCAAGTTAAATCTACTGTAAAATATTTTTTATGTAAAAGTGGTAATATTACTGTGCTGCACATTCGGGATAAAGCGACCAAGGTCCTGTCCATAGCCAAGTGGAAGTGCAATAATACAAAGCTTGTGAACCGAGTTCGCTAATGGAAAATGTGTGTCAAAGCAGCTTATGTCCTTGATATTGCTCTAATCACTCCGTTACCAAGAAACAACTATGTCCAACGCACGGAGTTATTCTTAGTTTTATTTTACGAATTCTGACGCTCTGAGGTTCTACTGTCAGATAAATAGAGGTAAAGTTTTGGGCTATCAATGTGTTAATGGGCTTAATATAACCAAAATTATGGGAGTTAGCAATCCCGCACATTCACAGTGAATTCAGTAAACATAATACCTACCAGCCTGTCAAACTAGATCTGGTGGTTAAGGTGTGTAGCTAATAATGGTTTGCGAGTTCGGGCCTTACATTATGTACAGTCTTAGAAAAAAAGTTTTGTGGCACAGATACTTTGTAAGTCCCAGAAAGGAGGCAGTGCGCATGATCAGACATACAACGAAACAAAACTAATTTTATTACTTCAACTAGTCCTTCTCTTGTGAACCAGATCGCTCGTTCTTTGCTCATGCGCACTGTCACCTTTCTGAGACAAACAGTATTTGTGCGTCAAAACTTTTTTCTAAGACTGTACGTTACTTAAGGATCTTGTTTTACGTCAAATATTCGCAAATGACCTTACTAAAGGTTAACAACATTCAACCGAGAAAGAATGTTTATGCTGGAATAGATAGACGTGCGTATAGCATAAACCTACAAGCGTTTCATAGTGCGAACATTCATAAAACATCAGACCATAAAAATGACACTCTATATAGGAAAATTATTAACACAGGGGAAATGTAAATATGGCGTTTTACATGAATTTTTCTTAAACAGATATCAACATACTTTCGCGTATAATCTGTTCAACCTGTATACACAAGAATTTTCTTTCAAAATTATCGTAACTCTAACCTTCATAAAAACAGTAAAAAGGGAGATTATTTTGTTGCAAATATTATTTCTTGCAAAATTAATAAAATGCCTGATGGCCGGTTTTTCCAAGTATTGTTAGAAAATTTAACGATTATTAAACTCTAAACAGTTTGTTAATTAATAAAATTGTATGTTTTCAACACCAGTTTTGTTTAACAGATTGTTAACAGTTTGTTAATTTTAAATGCAAGATTTCGGGCAGTTAACTCGTTTACCAGTTAGTTAAATATGGCCGATGTCTCCACAGCTGTTCGAACAGAAGTTGCGAAATTAATATTTTGTGTCTCTCTGTGGGGAATGTTTAGCATATGACTGGTAATATAACATTTAAAAAATACTTTGGACTGTTTAAATACATCAGTGTTATTTTATTTCTTTCGTATTTCGTATCCATAATAGCAATGAGGAAATATAACCTTACTTTGTAATTATTATTCAGCACGTCACCTACAACATTTATTTGTCAACTGTTTGTTTATGGAGCGTGGCCTACTACAACAGGTTGTCATTTTATGCAAGTTTCATGACTCACTCTATAATATAGAATTTAAAGATTAATTTTAGCCAATCAAAAATTGTCTTACATGTGTAGAATCATTACCAACTGCTGTTGAGTAGTTAAAATAGTGCCAACAGACGTTATAGTTAAGTGTTGGTTATCTTAAACAAAATTATGTTGAACAAATGGAAAATACATTAACAAAGCGATAAAAATAAACAGACTGTTAATTTAACATTCGTTAAGTAAAATTAAACATTACTTGGACAAACTGGCCATGAAACTCGAGACATAACATTTGAAGAGCTTGCAGTATAAATAGGCTAAGGAAAGTCCGGCATTCGAATACCTTTTATCCCAACACATCAGTCGCTTTCACCTGCATTATTTGCAGTCCGCCTCACGATTTGAAGTACCTGCATACAGTACTTCTTTGACAACACACTTCTGATTAATCACCATTATCCTTTCAGTCACCCCAGGCTGCAAAATTAAAGTGACATGCAATCTCAATTGATTACACCTCTCACAGGCTTCAGTCTTACAGCTAAACACTAATTGAAGTAGCGATTGCTTTTTATTTTTTCTGAGATTGGATCTTTTATAGAACTGTGTTCGCTTCCAGGGTAACAATAATTATCCTATGCATCTGTAAGACTGCGTAGAAAACCCGGACTCGGTTCTTGGTACACATGAACTTCGTGTCTAGTGGTTTACTACGTGGTCCGCCTCCCTGTATTCTCTGTGTATTGTGCCTCGATTTTTCCACACAATATTCATGGAAATGTTGGGTATATAGGTTAAGTACAGGCATATCAATATATATATAAAATTGAATGTATGTATGTATGTATGTATGTATGTATGTATGTATGTATGTATGTATGTATGTATGTATGTATGTATGTATGTATGTATGTATGTATGTATGTATGTATGTATGTATGTATGTATGTATGTATGTGTGTATGTATGTATGTGTGTGTGTGTGTATGTTCTCTATACAAATCTACACGCTTTGACCGATATGTGCCAAAGTTTGCACATTTAATCTTCATAATCAGGAGAAGAACATAGGCTACATTAAAATTGTGCAAATGGAAGTTAAATTCATTAAAATTATAAAAAATAAAAATAAATAGATCAAATCTTCATGTATAATATTAAAACGCTAAATCTTCTACAGTCAAGTGTTTTTTATTATTGTCTGTTATATTCAACATCGACTTTCACGAGGCCATGGAAATTTTAACACGAAATTAAATTACAATGTTGTTACAGCTCATGAAGGCTAAAACTAGATAATTCATACAATAAGTATCTTTACGCAGTCCAGGACCGTATTATGAATTCCTCGATGCAGTTTTGTAGATAGTGAGCAAACTGTTTTATACAACTGAATTCTAGAATTCTTTGTAACTACAAGGATTGCTACCACATAATTTACTTAATATTGAATAACCAATAGTACTATTGTGAAATATTGACCCACCAAAATTATGCACGAATAAGAATTGGTGTGAAAAACTCATACGAAACGTAACAGAATTGGCAATATTAACTGCAAAAATAAAAGGAGATGTTTTTATTCCACATATTGCTAGGATACTCATTCAACTGCAATTTCAATGCCACAAGCATTTGTAATGACCATATTAAAATGAAGCTCAAGGACAGTTGCTCAAAGTTGCAGACATTAACTTAAAAACTGCGTGTTTTTCACATCCTCAACTATATTTCATACAAAGAAGTGAAAAAAAAAAGATTTTACACATATCAATAAGCAATTCAATGATACTTTTGTCGTGTTGCTAATGTGGTATGTGAATGTACATAAGCCTGCTGAAAATAACATTGTATTAATTCTCAAAATATTGTTGTTCACGTTGCAAATTTAGTATGTTAAGCGTTGTGGAAATAAAAATCTCTTAATTTCTAAAATACCGGTAGGCCTATACGTTTCTCAGAATATTAGTCTTTATGTTAAAAAATGACTTATTGCGAGTTTATATTGTATCTGTATTCTGTGTGTAAAATTAGAATTAATATAATATGTACTGAATTTATGAGGTACAGTTTCAAGTTATAAAAAAACTGGATATGATATAAGTGGGTGTACAGCGTTCAAGAGGTAAAAAAATCTTCCAATATAAATTAAATTATATATGTATATATTGATTCGATGCTGAAACTGATCAGAAAGAGGAGAAGGAATTATATTTTCGTTGGGTTTTACTTTGTTTATAGTTTGATTTTTCTATTACTTTATTTGTATTTCTGGCGGTGCGGAAGAGAAGGCCTAATGGCCTTAACTACACCACAATAAATAAATAAAATAAATAAATAAATAATAACAAATAAATAAAAATAAATAAAAAGAAATTAATATAAATAAATAAATAAATTTAAAACAACAGTTTAACGTCAGGCACATGATGAAATGTTTTCTTTTCGGTGCCTGATTTACAACTGTTTTAAATTGAGTTAACCCTGGCAAGCATTTGGCTAAGGATTTCATTAATTTATGTAAGTGACGTTAAGTAAAGATTCATCTTTATGGGCGAGGAAAGCGTAGTAAAGACAATTCGTTTTGGTTGTGTATAGTTAGGTTTCTGAGATTTCCGAAAATTTAATAACCAGTTTAATTAAAAATAGAAGCAGAAAGGAAAACCCGGGCAACGCCGGGTGCTTTCAGCTAGTATGAAATAAAATATACTATAGTACAGTGTTAAGAAAATACATATTGTTAATTTATTACCTTAATTCGAGTACAGTTGTTTCATGCAATTACTGGCATTTCCTTAAAGTCCCCGTCTTTTTTTTTTTCATTGCTAGAGACTGATATTCGTTTAAATCTATCCTACATGCGTTAAGTACGGAATCCAGACTCCAGAACATGCATTCTGTGATCTGAAAGATTTCAGCGACGTGATTCAATTAGGTATTCTATGAAGTCATGGTGAGTCATGCTGCAGTCAATACAAACGGAGCAGAGCCCCCAAACACCCCCACTACATTTTCTCCATGATGCAGCACATAAGAAAAGCATTTCAATTAAAATAAACGTATATGTATACTTTTTCTAGTAGCTGTAGACAATTATCTCGCCGTTGGCTTCTTCTATACGGTTCTTCTCAATTAATTTTAGCGTTGTATTGCTTCGTAGAACGAAGAATTTTTCAATTTCAGTGAAAAACCAGAGTAATTTTATCTCGTATAGGCACGTCCGTTTGGAACAAACTCCCAGTGACTGACAACTTAAAAATTCCACCACACACATAACAATACTTTAGGGCCGAACCGATTTTGTTTAACGACGATTTTTTGTAGGCTGACGGGGATTAAGCGACTGCTTTGAGGAGTCAGAGTTACGGTAAAAATGATTTCAAAATTTAAAAAATTAAATTGGATCTACTTTCTTCTTCACCTTGGTTACATCCAGATCAGAAATTTAAAATCCTCAACTCTTCAATCTGTCCGATATTAATGTACCACTTTTTCTCAATTCCTCTCGAAAAAATCCAAATTGGTTTCCTACAAGACGCAGATAATAATACATTATGCAACGAGCCTATAATGGTAGTAATTAAGACGCGAGGATGTTTATGAAACTAGCGAAAGCGAGTTTCATAATTTTCATTCGAGCGTCTTAATTACCATTATAGGCAAGTTTCATACGACTTTTTATGCTCGACCATATTTCTAACTTGAAATTATTCATAAGTATTCATGTTATTGTTATGTGAGTGAGTGCAATAGCCTACCTCATAAATTGTGAGATGTGCGCAGACGCGAAAGTATTGATTTTTTCCGGGAAACAAATGTCGACGACCTTGATATAATCTAGAGAGTAAGATAAAAATTAATCTTGATATAACCTTGAAATTGAATTCGACATTGAAAAACGAGATGACAAATTGAATTTATTTGAATATTATTTACAATTAATACTAATTATTATAGTAACAGAACATAACCTTCTGCGACAGTATTGGATTTCCAGCCTCCGTGACGTTTGCCTAGTTGTCTTTCGATTGCATATCCGAGAATAATCGAAAACCTGAATTTTAATGAATAGGTGTACTTTAATGACATGCATTAAAGGACTTCTACCAGGTGTATAATTACTACATTTCGGCATGGTCGAGCATAAAATGATTAAAACAACACTGAAATAAATACTATGTTTAGTTACAGATACTCTAGGTTCAATGATTTACTCTGACATGGGAGGCAGTATTGCAACAAATTAACAGTTGTCAAGTTTAGATGAGATCAGATAATCAGTATATTGCTAACACAAGAGATTTAGAGAGTGAACTAAGTTACCTCTGGATAACAATTTGATCTCCCTAGACACCATTAAGAACAAAAGAGGTCTAATTGACTCTAGGAAAGTCAGGAAAATTTTGCGCCTTGAAGAATTTAATAAATGGTGTCAACTGCTACAGAAAGGTAAAGGAGTCAACTTATATCAAGACTTCACTCCCGCAAACAGCTGGGTCAGACATCATACAGGCCTTTCTAACTCCGAGTGGAGAGATGCGCTGAAGATGACCGGTAATGTTGCTCCTGTACGAACTGTTCCAGGCAGAACTAAAGACAATAATCACTATAGGCGATGCCACAGTGAGGTTGAAACTTTGGCTCATGTCTTGGGTTCACGCCCATTTGGCGAAACTCTTCGTAACAGCAGACATCACAAGATCAGGTCTGTAATCGCAACATGCCTTTAAGTCCAATGGCTACACTACCTATGAAGAAGTCCATGGAATAGCGGATACCGGAAGTCATCGGCGTATTGATATTACAAAATTTAAACCTGGAGAGAAAAAAGATTATATTCTGGATCCGACCATCAGATTCGAGACGAATCATAATCAACCCTAGGAGGGTAATTTATGAACCAACTATCCCTTATTACAAAACATCATATAAATTCAGGGATATAGAAGTCACGGATTAATGGTGGGCGTTAGAGGGACCATAACAAAAAAAATTCCTGTCATTTTGTCATAACTTTGGCGTACCAACAACAACAATTAAGGAAATTTCTATGATAGCCTTCAAAGGTTCTCTGCAGATTTTACGGCGACACTTGTACTTCAATTCAAATTGAATTTTCTCATTCTATTTTCATCTGTATTTTTTATTTTACTGCAAATTTTCATTATGTGAAATATTATCCACTGTAAATTTTAGTTTCTTGTAAACAAATTTCTTGTAATACATTTTTAATGTCATTTTAAATGTTATTATCTAACATTCTTTATCTTTGGCAACCTCACCAAGTTGAGTAAGATTGCATAAAAAAGTTAACCACTTTACATCACTTGTAAAATTTTTCTGAAAGGTCTATCATCCATGGGATTAGCGATAAAATGACAACAGATATCCACTCTGCGTTGAGCATGTTCAGGTGTCAATTCATGAGGTACAGATTTACAACTTCTGTATGATTTTGTAAGCGTCTCAATGTGGCCATGTATCACACCTTCCGAAGCACAAAGTTCTTCTGGCAACCTAGGAGCACTTTTTTTTTGTGGATTTGCTTTCAAAACTCTGCGTATATTTTCAATATTCAATATCTTAAGTCTTCCAGGACGTTGTAAACATTTAATGTCTCCTTTTTCATTACAGAAACGCTGAAACCATAGTACTGATATACGCTCACTAACGACACCTTCACTCTCGACTCCACAACATGTTCGAGCTGCAGCTGCAGGTAGCCTTGTTTCAAGTAGTGCTTTAGAATGACTCTAATATAATAATAATAATAATAATAATAATAATAATATTTTATTTTCGCTGGCAGAGTTAAGGCCATAAGGCCTTCTCTTCCACTCAACCAGCCTTAATCAATACAATACATATTTAAATTACGAATATTTACACTACACTTAAAAGGTTCTCCAGCAATATTCTTCAGTTAAGTTTTAACGACTAGTAGACTACATATTTCCTATTTAAATTTAGATAAACCTATAAGGTAAAGTAGTAACTTAATTTATGAGCTAATTTAAGTCAATCAATTACAATTAATTTGAGATTTGAGATAGCTAGTAAAATGATGAAAATTAATTTAATATAAGTATATATCAACATTTATAACTTCCATTTTATATACTTTGTATTACCAAATGACAATCACATGCTCACAATACGTAATAATAATAATCACAGCGTCCTGTAAATTTCATCGTCATACTAAAGAAAATCATTGAAATCTTACAAACACTTATGAGACGACCTGATATATTGGGACTTCGCGAAAAACCGCTTAGAAATCCCTGGTCTGTAAATGTGTATGAAATTTATGTTAAATTCATCATTTTGGCATGAATTCCATAATCTAAAACTGGGGTTTATACTTCAGCCTAATCAATTAGTAGAAATTTCTGGATCAGTATAATTTTATTTTCGTTTTCGGAAAGCAATCGAAGTATCATATCATTTCAAAGAAACCAGAACTGTCATTAATATTTCATTTGTTTCACAAATCATGCCAATTCACCGCCTAACTTTAAAGTGAATTGCTAATATGAGAACAAATTTGAAAACGAATACAGCAACATTGAGGAGATACAGAAGCAAAAGGATGTTATGAATATTTACTGGGCAGAGGCAGGGCATCCACTGCTAAATGGTTCGTATGTCAGTCCATCACAAGGACAATACAGTGATTTATTCATCAAAAGAGCTACTGTCCTGTCTTTCAGCAATTTATTTTTCAAATACTTTTTCTAGGTCAACATCAAAGTCAGGTAGACATTACACTATTTACTAATATAAAACTTTACTGGACTGACTGCCTCAACAGTGAAGTTGTTTAGACAAAGAAGAAATAGGTCGAATGTGAAACAAAAGAGAGTATGAAAATAAATCTACGTTTTTATGCAAAGAAACCAAGTAAATTTGCACACACATAAACGACGCTCACTTTAGCATTATTTACAGGAAACTTTAAAATTAATTATTTACATTTCTCCTTTTATCTGCCAGGCAAAAAATTAATCGGTATCCGGTTAAATTCTTTGGGATTTTACCTGGTTTCTATAGCAACGGAATTTGCAATTTTGGCTTGAGTTTCGCTTCTGTTTCCTTCAGTTACGAGCTTCTATCATGGCAAACGAATGATCAGAAAATTTCGCTCGTGTTAATAAGATCTTACCCTTCATGGGTTTAGCGCCACAGACTTTTATTATTATTATTATTATTATTATTATTATTATTATTAGTATTATTATTATTATTACCACTACTACTATTTTCGATTAATGTTCTTCAGTTTGAGTGATTATCCAATTACAAATCAAGAAACTTTGTGCTTATACGTTTTTTGAGAGCAATTAAATTTAATAAAAAAATTATAACAAAACTAACCACTAGCCTATTATATTTACTAAATGTGATTCTGTTATTTTTATATTTCTGCTACCCTTATTTCCCCAGCTTACAATTGTGTGAATGGGAAGTGATATCATTGCAGTTAAGGTGTAATGTTGCAAGCCGAGAGGTCGTGCGTTCGATTGCTGAAAGGGTCATGTATTTTCTTCATTGATCTAATCCTTCTGGCCGTATTATGGCACTGAGTTTTACTCAGAATCTAACAGAAATGAGTAGTCTACCAGGGTAAAGGCGGCGGACGCGTAGGACTGACATCCCTACTGCTATTAATGCCGACTGTACAGATAGGAGTCTCAACCTCCCGTCACTCTTCGGGCCGATTTGGCCTGTAATGAGATGACTTTACCTTTAACCTTTACAGTTTTATGAAGATGAATACAAATGGCTTTCAGAAAGCCCAGAGGTTCATTGTCGCCCTCACATAAGCCCGCCATCGATCCATATCCTGAGCAAGATTAATCCAGTCTCTACCATGATATCCTATCTCCCTCAAATCCATTTTAATATTATCCTCCCATCTACGTTTCGTTCTCCCCAAATGTCTTTCCTTCAGGTCTTCCAACTAACACTATATATGCATTTCTGGATTCGCCCATACGTGCTAAATGACCTACCCATCTTAAATGCCTGGATTGAATGTTCCTAACTATGTCAGGTGAAGAATACAATGCATGCAGTTCTGCGTTATGTAACTTTCTCCATTCTCTTGTACTTCATCCCTCTTAGCCCCAAATATTTTTCTAAGCACCTTATTCTCGAACACTCGTAACATCTGTTCTTCTCTCAAAGTGAGAGTCCAAGTTTCACAACCATACAGAACAACCGGTAATATAAATGTTTTATAAATTCTAACTTTCAGATCTTTTGACAGCAGACTAGATGACAAAAGCTTGTCAACCGAATAATAACAGGCATTTCCCATATTTATTCTGCGTTTAATTACCTCCCGAGTAACATTTATATTTGTTACTGTTGCTCCAAGATATCTGAAATTTTTCACCTTATCAAAGGATAGATTTTAAATCATTATATTTCCATTTCGTACTATGTTCTCATTACGAAACATAATCATACACTTTGTCTCTTCGTGATTTACTTCCCAAAGTATCTCTTTACTTGCTTCAAATAAAATTCCTGTGTTTTCTGTAATAGTTCGTGGATTTTCTCCTAATATATTCACGTCATCAGCATAAATATATGAAGATTAATAATAATAATAATAATAATAATAATAATAATAATAATAATAATAATAAGGTTGGAATATCATTCTAATGACACTTAATGATTTAAATAATATTGCCCCAGTGTGAGTTATACGCCATTATACTGTGAAAGCCTTCAGTTAAGCCCCAGCTCTACGTTCACATAAAAATGAAATTGAAAATTGGAAAACGTTTGATATATATGAAAATCTCGATAAATGTAATTTACACATGGGCCTAAATGCTTCGAAGGCAAATGTGACTGAACTGAGTAACATAGTGATATAAATAAAGACGTTAGTGTAGATAGCAGTAAAACAGCAAAATATATGGGAATGAATAGACCAGAATGTTCTCCTCAAACACTCAGAATAATTTTTACTTACTGAAAAGGCTGAAAGCTGTTGAACTCTGCCTGATGATAGGCAAAATCCTCATTTCCAGAAAGATAGCCACTCACACATGCAAAGGCCAAAGAAGTTGAGGAAGATCCTGTTGAGTATCTCGAACAGTTTGTTTTGGAATCGACCTAATTCATGGAAGTTATTATTACAGTACTTGAAGTCCAGGCCTTTGGCATTTTTATGCGCCTCACAGCCCAGCATGCATTCCTATGTTTAGCCAATGTTTAGCATAAATAGCAGAAATTACAGGTCACAGAAAAATGTGTAGAGTTTTGATATTTTATTCATATTCCTTTCTTAAGCAGGAAATATTTTCCTGTTTTCAAAGCAATTGTATGCAAATAACAGCGATTATCCTTTGTGATAAAATAAACTTCGAAAATTCAATGGGAAGTAAAGTTGAAGCATGGGAGTTCTAATTTATAATTCTTTAAGAAAGATTCTATTTAACTGGACTTGAAATACGTCCAGAAATAGTTTTCAATTCATTGTGTTAAGATTATTATTTATAAATCACATTTCTAGAAAGCTAATATATTAAAATACACGTCCTAAAGTCGTTTTCAGTTTTTTGTGTTACCATATATATATAAATCTAAAATCAATACACATTCTGATATTAAAGTTCCTTAGTCAGTGGTTTAACTTGTCAAAGAAATGCAAATTGCCTCTCAAATAGGACAGTAGCATAAATCAACCCTAAGTAACGATCGTGGGGAGAGGTACATCATTAACTCACTGGGCATGCCATTTGTATCTCTATGTCACTATCTTCAAAGACAGCGATTTGTTCCTGAGATCGATTTTAAAAACGGTATTTAGCAACCTAAAGTACTTCTGCGGATGTTTGACTTTTACCGCAATAGTAGGCTATGAATAAAAGCTACAAAGATCAAATTAACTAAATTACATTGACTATTACACTTTTACTACGTCACACTACTTTTGACCAATAAAACGGTATGAAAGGACGTTTTTCAACCAATCATGGCTGCTTATCGCACAATTTTATCGCGTCCCTAGCATTTGTTTATTTTTATCACTACCCTAGCATTTGTTTCTTTGTTTGTCAACATTTCACACTGCACTGGTCTGGAGTCAAAAAACAGAAAATTACAAACCACTCCAGTCGATGCACAGCAGTTTCAAATATGACTCGTATTGGCATTCAAGAACAAGAATTAATAAAGATCACTGGTCATATATGAAGAGCACCATTCGGAAATTCTGAATAAGTTGAGGGATACACCATGTACATCAACGAGTTCACTTCTTTTACGCACACGTCCAATATAACATCAACTGAACCACCAACTACTAAAACATTCAAATTTGAAAATTGTACTTTCAATAACTGTTTCTTTTAAAATTATTCATGTTTATTTTTTATTTCATCATCGTTAATTAAAACGTTTCTTGTTTATTTCATCATCCCTAATTAAAACTTATCTAACACTCGTTTATATTATTTAGGTTATGTTATAGCTTCTGTTATATGATATTATGAATAGTCACGTATCAGAGATTGTTTAATACTAAGATTTATTGAAAGTCATCTGTCAAGTGACGTTGATTACTGGGACCGGGATAATTGAAGTGGAATGCAACTATTTTAATAAAAATGAAACTGAATCAACAAAGCCTTCTTGACCAGTAACCGTTCACAGAATTCAATGAAGATTCCATAGTTGGCACAATTGATAAGAAAACAGCTATTCATAACACACTACTGCCATCTACTAGCGTAATATTTATAATGTTGAGATGGTACAAATTTGAAGACAGTTTTGTATTTTCGTAAGCCAATTAATATTTTATTGTATTTGAGTACTTCGTTTCTTCTAAACTTTATATACTTTCTTCTAATCATGTAATAGTCAATTAAATCCCACTCGAGTTTTGATTTTCTCTAGATAAATCAAAAGCTCTAGTGAGATTACTGTTGATAAAACGTAAGATACAAATATATAGAGAGGTCATATTAATAGGAAATGAATGTAATATTTCATACAAATATTAACAAAATGTAAATAACAAAATTACATACTTCATACAAGATACTGATTCCATTAATTCTGCTTTAATCTTGAGTATACAGAAAAATTAACAGGGAATATAAGAAAATCCCAATGATTGCGTAAACGTTGAATTAAAGTAATACAATAAAATATTAGGCCTATGTACTTTCTTTAACACGGTAATGCATTTTGTTCGTATTCATATAGTACATTAAACAGAATCCATATACCCAATATTTCCATGACTATTGTGTGCAAAACATCGAGGAGGCACTTAATGGAGAATGGAGCGAGGCAGACCGATGAGAAAACTACGAGACATAAAATTCATCTCAGAAATCTGTTTCTATGGTACCGTGAGTGACGTCAGAGCAAACCTTTAATATCAAAACGTTACAATGTTTCTCTCCTATACACGTTTAACATCAAAAGCGTAGAGATCCAGAAACAAAATTTGGTAACCTGAATTTTCCGAATTCCCGTTATAATATAGGGCCTACTGAGCATGCGCAGTGTTATAACTGGAACTTGGAAGTTTCAGGTGGCCCAAATTTCGTTTCAGGGTGTGTACATTGGAAACTGTAACTCTATTGTATGGTTGTGAGATTTAGTAAAAACAAGCACAATATGTTGGGAGTAACAGTTTCTGAAGTGAGACACATGCAGTACTGTATGATTATATATTTCTCGATACATAAAAGAAACGAAAAACTTGAAGATTTTTAGAGACTGAAGACAGTAATGTGGGCGATAAATTTTGTCTGGCGTCCGCTCATTCCGGAACAAGATCCTTCAACGAGCCAAATACACCGGGAGTTACTTCCGAACTGAAGGAAGTCATCTTTTTCAAATGCCTTATAATTACATCGATCTCTGAGAGGGAATTTCGAATTTAATAAAAACCATGGTAACCGTAAGATCAGGAGAGAAACTCGTTCCTATTTGTCTATCCACGCCAAGAGCCATACTAGACCAAAACAATATGACATCACTGACTAATCTGCGATTGATTGAAAGCCAAAGTCAATATACGATATAAAATATAGTCCCGTAAATATTTCATTGTAACTAACGTTTTTACAAAATATTAAGTCAATTAAAAGTAGTGCAATGTAATTAACCATTATGCTAGAATAAAATAAACCTAATGTATCTCTACATTAATATGTACTCCATCTTTTCTGTTTATCACGGCGTAGTGATACATTAGTAATTATGGTTCTTGGCTTAGAACCTTAGATAATACCCGAGTATTAACAGAAATAGACCGATGTGATGATGATGATGATGATGATGATGATCTAATCAGGTTATATGAAACTTGTCGAGGATAGTGGCCTGTCCACCTGGTTGGCGAGTTGGTATAACGCTGGCCTTCTATGCCCAAGGTTGCGGGTTCGATCCCGGGCCAGGTCGATGGCATTTAAGTGTGCTTAAATGCGACAGGCTCATGTCAGTAGATTTACTGGCATGTAAAAGAATTCCTGCGGTGCAAAATTCCGGCATATCCGGCAATGCTGATATAATCTCTGCAGTTGCGAGCGTCGTTAAATAAAACATAACATTAGCATTACAGTGGCCTTGAGGAAGGTTTTCTTCAAGTAGCCTATACTACATTGTATAGATTTCCACTCTTCTCGACAAAATTGATTCCCATTCACAAATCGCTAACGTTCCTACGTGATGTCTATGCACAAAATCTTTTGTCAGGTTTTTAATAGAATCTTCTCTTGTGGTTAGTTCCCAGAATTTTTCCCAATTACAGTACAAGCCACAATGTTTCACCTCAGCGCAACGTGTGGCAAAGCTATCAGATAAAAAATTCCACTACTAAACCTTGATCTATAACAGATTTCGTAATGATATCGTTATATAACATAAAGGTTTTGGCAACCTACAGTCTGCAGTGTATCGTTTCAAAACGTTTTAGATAAGTAACCATAGCAATTTTAAGAGGTAATGTTCTTGGGAACTTTTTCCCATTGCATGAACATCAGAGAGACTTAGTTGATGTAGCCTATTAGTTCCTTAGGGCCGTATTCATAGACATTTTTAGCGCGGGCTTCCGGTGGATGATCAGCGTTTTTCGTATTTTTATTTTATTTTTTATTTTATTGGGTTATTTTACGACGCTTTATCAACATCTAGGTTATTTAGCGTCTGAATGAAATGATGGTGATAATGCCGGTGAAATGAGTCCGAGGTCCAACACCGAAAGTCACCCAGCATTTGCTCGTATTGGGTTGAGGGAAAACCCCGGAAAAAACCTCAACCAGGTAACTTTCCCCGACCGGGATTCGAACCCGGGCCACCTGGTTTCGCGGCCAGACGCGCTGACCGTTACTCCACAGGTGTGGACATTTTTCGTATTCATAAACCAGTGTTAGCGATAGGATATGATTTGAATTCTGTACAAGTAACCAGTGGATAGCCGGGGCTAGCTTAGTACGCTCGTAGCGCGTGCTGCGAAATGTCTATGAATAGCATCCTTAGATGTTAATTTTCACTTATTTTAATGATATTAAATTATGAGTAAATTCAAAACATCCCTGACGGTTTCAGAGCTGTTGTTGCTTTTTTAAATTTTCTGCGGAAGACTTAACATCTCATGATTAAGAAACATGCGGATGGATTATTTAATTTGATTATTGGTTAGAGGCAAAAATTTTCCACATAAATCACAATTTTTGCTTCGTAATTTTTTTTAAGGCTACAATACCTAAGGGACATAAGAACTGATTTTTTTTTTGCGATGAAAGAGTAATGGAACGGAGAAAAATTCTCTCCGGCGCCGGGACTTGAACCCGGGTTTTCAGCTCTACGTGCTGATGCTTTATCCACTAAGCCACACCGGATACAACTCCGACGCCGGTTAGAATCGTCTCAGATTAAGCTCCAACTCTTGGGTTCCCTCTAGTGGCCGCCCTCTGCACTACGTCATAGATGTCTATGAACGCAGGACCGAAGTCCACACATGTGCTGAGGTGCACTCGATATGAGCGACTAGTTGGCCGGGATCCGACGGAATGAGCGCCGTCTTAAATCACGATTTACGCATATCATATCATATTTTGGCCAAAATGGCTAAAAAAGAATATATATTTTTTATAAGTTACATAAATAGTTACTTTAACATTCTGCCCTATATTAATTATCCCCCGTACGCCATTATTAAATATACGGTGGTCATTTTCAAAATGCTACTCGTAGCTCTTTTAAAACTACCAGATCAACTAAAAATTGCATTTTCTCAAAACTACATTTTAGGTCAATAAAAATGTTCCTGGTGGCTTTCACTTGCTTAGATTTGCATTAAACTTTGCAAGAATACCCGTATTACTCCATTATTCAAAGTTTTGTACGGAATCAGCTCTTCAGTGAAAATCTTTCAAGATATGGATTTTTAACATTTAAAACTTAAAGAAAATTATGAAGCAAAAATTGTAATTTGTATGGCAAATTTTTACCTCATTAACCAATAATCAAATTAAATAATTCACGCGCGGATTTCTTATTCATGAGATGTTAAATCCTTCACAGAAAATTTTAAAAAGCAACAACAACTCGAGAAAACGTCAGGGATGTTTTGAATTTACTCATAATTTAATATCATTAAAATAAGTGAAAATTAATATCTAAAGAACTAATACATGAAACTTGATGGAATTTCGTAGTTTTATTGAAAAGTAGATAGGCCTACTCAACAAACCCACCGAATTTGAAAGCAATTGACAAAAGAACTTGAGAAGTTCAAAAACTCAGTTCCAGTGTTATTTAAGGTGTTTTTATAGATTTTTTTTTTCCAATCCAATATTTTACAAAATAAAATTGTCAAATATACACCAATATTGAAAAAGATTTGCCAAAAACTGTTTCATATTGTTAAATATTTGACAAGATGTTAAAACATGTGCTTCTGATCTACTGTAACCTACGTAAGCCTACCTACCAAATGAGGGACCTCGGGCGTAAAACATAGTAACTGAAATTTTAGTCAAAAAATGGGATATGTAGCGTATAACATGGTATCTTACATTCTGCATCTAATGCAGTAGTTAGTTTTCCAACATCTCAACAGATGGCAAAAGTATACAGATTTCACTTTCTTGGTAACTATAAAACTATTGTATGTATAATAATTTCAAAACGTCACTTACCATGTTTTACTTCCGAACCCTTCAAATATACAATATACGTAGGCCTATGTAAATCCTTTGGAGAATAACTAGGCTTTAGAAAATAATATTTGTATTACTTAACTGTACGGAATTTTAAAACGAAGAATATTAGAACAGTATATTATTTTAAAATGAAATATTTACGATTAATATTTGTCTAGGTTGTAGGTTAGAATATTTAACAAAAAATACATATTGTATTAGTACTTAACCCGAGATATCTGCCCTGCAATTTCCTCACACACATTATTTTTCTTCACTTTAGCGTGGTATTTCACAGAACCACGGCACACAGAAATGGGTTTTCGCAAACAACTTCTTTCTGCCAGGACGCCCTGTTTTTTTTTTTTTTTGTGGTTGTTGGCGGCATAATATTTTCGAAATTTATACGTTAATTTCTTCATAGAATAAAATTGTCAAGTCCAAATCTGTGGAGTAACGGTTAGCGCGTCTGGCCACGAAACCAGGTGGGTTTCCGGGGTTTTCCCTCAACCTAATATGAGCAAATGCTGGGTAACATCCGGTGCTGGACCCCGGACTCATTTCACCGGCATTATCACCTTCATCTCATTCAGATGCTAAATAACCTAAGATGTTGAAATAAAAAAAATAAAAAATAAAACTGTCAAGTCCCTAATCATTTATATCATCTTATTTACTTTCAAAACAATCAAAACATTGCAAGTGATTTGACAATAAAACCTGTAAAAAGTATTGGCAAGTCTTAAAAAGACTTGTGAACCGTTGAATTCGATCGTGTAAAGCAGATTTAGGCTTGTTTCTGGCGTTCATTAGATTCTAAGCCTACTTGACATAAAACATACAAGTATCTCTTCAGGGTTCAGTCCCCTTGTGATGGATGTTATCTCTGTGTGCAGGCTTTATTGCATATCAACAGATAAACTCTGAACCATATGTCAATATTACAAAGACTCGCTGAATTAAACCAACAGTTGCTCCACACACAATACAAATGATATCACTTTACTGTCATTTATTGATTGTTTTATTGGGGTCTTTACAATCGAGCATTTCCACCACTTCTGAGTGTCCCTGACTACCCCACACATGATATTTTTCATAATTTAGGCCGGTAAACACGTTCATTCATTAAATATTTTGCAGCCTTTTTTTTATTGATGGCGGGTGAAGCTAGTTGTGTAGATCAATTTACCGACTAAGTCGTTGCCCAGGGTGCGTCATAGGAGGCTGGTCTACACTACACCCGCAATGAGATGAAATGATAATGGAGATTCGTTGGGATTCCAAAGAGAAACTGGAGCTCCCGGAGAAAACCTCGGTGTCACCTGCACCACGGACTTGCCCAACACAAGTTATACACCGAGGGTACGTCAGGGATCGAACCCGGATCCAGAGGATTGTAAATCCACCGCTCTAGTCATTATACCAGCGTGGTGACATATATTTGCATAACGTAGTGAATTAAACACCCGTACTAAACTCGTAGCGAACAAATGTAACTTTGTAAAATTCTTTTGCAGAACGAAAAGTTACATTTGTGCAGATCAAATTTCAGCACATTTAAAAGGACAAAACTAAAATTCTTTCAATCGCTTATTATCATAATTAGGGAAAGGAAGTTCATGCATTTGCATATTTGTTCTCTATCGTTGTGTGAATATGCTGAAAGATTATCTACATGAATCACACATTTCTGAATGCAATGATATTACTTTTATTATGCATATTATTTATAAAAGCATCATATTTTAACATTTATGCAGGGAAACTGCATATTATGTATGTTTATTTGTCTTTCCCTCATTTTTAAAAGTGTGTAACCTCGTAAACACGACTAATTTGTGTTTATGAATTTTGAACGTAACGATGACGCCCTCATAGGGAGCCTCTCAAGTTAACAATTGGTATTCCTTTACTGCAGCCTTTAGCAGATTTCGATAGAACAATATCCAGTTTAACATCAGTTCCAGGAAATGTAGGAGATAAAGTGAACGAGAAAACAGCAAATATTCTTTCCAAAAACCCTGGCTATTATCAACTTAAAAGAAACTCAAAATATTCTCGAAGGAAAAACACCCCCAAAACCAACAAAATTTTCTATAGAACAACTCACAGCTTTTGTGCTAGCCCCTCTTACTTCTTGTGACGTAGAACGAAGTTTTTCGCGCTACAAAGCTATGCTGAGAGACAAGAGGCGAAGAATGACAACAGAAAACATACGTCACTGCTTAGTTGTGAACTGTAACAGCATAAATGGAGCATTCAGCAATGAGACAAGCACTTCAAAATCCATAGACTAAACGTAAGTTACCTATATCTTATTATTCTGCTAAAATAATCTCAGACTGATAATGCATATTTTGTAGCATATTTATCTATTTTTACGGCATAAATGCATAGGCCTACATATCTTCACGTTTTTAGGGCATGAACTTCCTTTCCCTGATCATAATACACTGCTCTCTTAAATTGATTGAACATATTGGTAATTAAATCAATGGCTTTCCCAAAACAAGCTATGAAATAGTTCATGTAAAAGAAATGTTATCTCGAAAATAAAGCAAAGACGAGCAAAACTGCATTAAACTTTTCGTTTGAAATATCTCAAAGAATTCATTCATTTCATTCATTCGTTTATTTTATTCCATAGATCTTACATGAGCAATGAAGCTTTAAGATGTGGAACATGTCAACATTTTACAATATTACAATTACAATTTTTACAAATTTTTATAGTTTTACAATTTAGTAATTTTCTACAATTTTTACAATGTTGTACAATTTTTTTACATTTTGGCGAGATGTAGTGAGGTGAGATGAGGTCCGAGGATTCGCCAAAATATTACCCGGCATTTGCCTTTTCGGTGGGGGAAACCTCGGAAAAACCCAACCAGGTAATCAAATCAAAGGGGGTAATCAAATCAATAACGCCTTGAAATTAATGACATTATTTACGGTTCACCCTGTATACAATTAGATCACTTCTTTACTGTGAAAAAGATGCCAGACTTTTACTGTTACCAGAAGGGTGTTAATGGGATGGTTTACAT